>NC_059376.1:20431792-20731792 GCF_019703515.2 Myxocyprinus asiaticus | reverse complement strand
AATTGCGTGTCGCCCCAGGTATGTCCATCGTGGCCCTCATTAATGCATGTTCAATATCAAACAAGTCTTTTATTCTGAATGACTTTTTTATATCATGATCATTGGACTTCTTATTCATCACTGAGACCTGGCTGAATCCTGGAGAACAAATGGCCCTGGGGAACACCACCAGGTTGTGACTTTTTAAATTCCCCACAGAATTCAGGACGAGGAGGTGGTGTTGCAACTGTTTTTAAAAACTTAGAATGTTGCCTATGGACATGTATTCCAGTTTTGAGGTCCAATTGTTAAAGATTGACATCTTGGGTCCTGCTTTCTGTGCACTTGTGTACAGACCTCCCAGATTTAATAAGGACTTCATCCAACAATTTTGCACTTTATATCTGGACTGGTGTCTTGTGGTGACAGACTCCTGATTCTTGGGGATTTTAATATTCATGTATGTTGTCCATCAAAACCGCTGGTAAATTAATTTATCTCCCTCACTCTTTAAATTTTGTACAACATGACACTGGTCCTACTCATAATATGGGTCATACAATGGATCTTGTGTTATCGTATGGTTTTTCTTAGAGGTCTTAGACATTGGCATTTCTGACCATTATTCAATAATGTTTGAGTCCGTGTCTGTGTCCTCTCCCTACTTTTTCTCAGCCCTTATGTCACTCCTGATCCATTCACTCATCTACTGCCAATCTTTTTTCAGGATTTTATCTAATGCATTTCACAGATGATGTCTTAGCTGGACTTGACACTGAATCATTGGTTGAAGCTTTTAATAAATCTTGTACTTTTACACTTGATAATGTCTCTCCGTTCAAGCCAAGGAGAATTAAGGGTGTTTCACAGCCGTGGTTAAATTATGTCACCCGCACTCTCAGACAAGATTGCAGAAAAGCTTAGCGCAAATGGAAACTAGACAAGCTTCAGGTCTCTTATGATATTTTAAAGGAGTGTTTAACAAACTATCAGAGAGCTGTAAACTAATCCAAGTTTTTCTCTACATTAATCTCTGATAATGCAAATCGACCAAAAGTTTTGTTCAAAACAACTGATTCTGTTTTAAACCCAACTAGAAATGCTTTTCTGGACGTCATCCAAGAGAACTGTGAACATTTTTAAACTTCTTTACTCACAAAATCGAGCAGATTTAAGGTGTGATTGTACCTTCACAATTTGATCAACCAAAAATTCCTTCCCTGTCCAGCTCCTTGACTCACTTTGAACCAGTTACATCAGAACAGTTAGCAGATGTAGTCTCTAAGATGAAGTGTTCCAGTTACAAGCTGGACATTCTTTCTCCATGCCTTCTTAAAGAAGTTTTCATGACTATCAGTTCCAGTGTGACAGCTATAATTAACAGCTCATTAGCAAATGGATTTGTTCCAAGTAGTTTTAAACATGCAATTCTACATCCTTTGTTAAAAAAACCTTTTTTGGATCCGGCAATACACAACAATTACAGACCAATCTCCAAACTGCCTTTTATTTCCAAGATTTTGGAGAGAGTTGTTTATTCGCTGCTCTATTCCTATCTAAATACTAAACATTTTAGGTACATTTCAGTCTGGTTTCAGACCCTTGCACAGCACTGAATCTGCATTGTTGAAGGTCACTAATGATATTTTACTCTCCATGGATTCAGGTTCACCGGTTTTCTTAGTTTTATTAGATCTCAGTGCCAATACAATCAACCATAATATTCTCCTTAATCATCTAGAATTTATGGTTGGCATCCAGGGTATGGCCCTCCAGTGGTTTTCCTCCTTTCTAAAAGGAAGGATGTTCTCTGTGAATTTAGGTAATTTTTCTTCTACTTCGGCTCAATTACAGTGTGGTGTCCCTCAAGGGTCGATCTTAGGACCCTTGTTATTTTCACTGAATATGCTTCCTCTGAGCTCTGTTTTTAAGAAGTACAGCATATCTTATCACTGTTATGCTGACAATTCACAGTTTTATTTCCCAGTGAGTGTAGACAAGAATTGTTCATCTGAGAATGCCCTAAATTGCTTCAAAGATATTAAACATTGGCTGGCAAACAATTTCTTACAATTAAAAGGAAAACCGAAGCTCTGATTTTAGGTTCCTCCATGTCCTACTTACCTGGCCTGGTTGCCCAGTTAGGTCCTCTGTCATCGAATGTACAAGATTATGTGAGCAGTCTTGGAGTGATTTTAGACTCATCATTACTTTTCAATAAGCAGATCAGTGCTGTTATCAAGGGTAGCTTTTTCCACCTGAGATCTATTGCAAAAATAAAACATTTTCATTCCCATAAAGACTTGGAAATTGTGATCCACTCACTTATTTCATCAAGGTTAGACTATTGCAACTCATTGTACATTGGTCTGCCCCAAACTGCGTTATCAGTTGAGCGGCTACAGCTTGTTCAAAATGCAGCAGCTAGGCTTTTAAGAGGGTCAAGAAAGAGGGATCACATTTCCCCGGTTTTAGCATCTCTACACTGGTTTCCAGTGAAATTCAGGGTCGATTTTAAAATTCTGATACTACAAGGCACTATCTGGTCTTGCACCCCAATATATCAGTGACCTTCTATACCCTTACTCCCCAACCAGAGCGCTCAGGTCTTTTGATCAACTTCTATTGAAGGTTCCTCGTTACCGCTATAGATCTAAGGGTGACCGTGCCTTTTCTGTGATAGGTCCTAGTCTATGGATTAGTCTCACTTTCCATGTGAGGTCAGCTTCATAATTAGCCATTTTTAAATCTTCTTTAAAAACATTTTTATTCTGTGGCTTTTGAATAGATCATTTAATAGGTTGAAATGGATTAATACATGATGTTGTATTTAAATATATTTATTTTTTTTATGTTTTATATTTAACTTTAAATCAATCTGTTTTTATATATTTGGTTTGTTTGATCTGTAAAGCACTTTGGGTCAACTTCTGTTGTTTTTAAATGTGCTCTATAAATAAAGGTTGACTTGACTTGACAAAGGTGTACACTACAGTCTTCAAAGACAAAGGACAACTGGCTCTAAAAAGGACAGAAAGAGATGTGGAAGGCCAGATGTACAACTAAACAAGAGGATAAGTACAGAGTCTCTTGTTTGAGAAATAGACGCCTCACATGTCCTCAGCTGACAGCTTCATTGAATTCTACCTGCTCAACACCAGTTTCATGTACAACAGTAAAGAGAAGACTCAGGGGTGCAGGTCTTATGAGAAGAATTGCAAAGAAAAGGCCACTTTTGAAACAGAAAAACAAAAAGAAGAGGTTAGAGTGGGCAAAGAAACACAGACATTGGACAACAGATAATTGGAAAATAGTGTTATGGATCTTAACCCCATTGAGCTTTTGTGGGATCAGCTAGACAGTAAGGTGCTTGAGAAGTGCCCGACAAGACAGCCACATCTATGGCAAGTACTACAGGAAGCGTGGGGTGAAATGTCACCTGAGTATCTGGACAAACTAACAGCTAGAATGCCAAGGATCTGCAAAGCTGTCATTGCTGCACATGGAGGATTTTTTTGATGAGAACTCTTTGAAGTAGTTTAAGAAGTTCTGAAAAATTTTTTTTTTTCAAATTGTAATAGTAATTTTTCACGTTATTAATGTCCTGACTATACATTGTGATAAGTTGAATGCCACTTTGGTGAATAAAAGTACCAATTTCTTTCCATAAGAGCAAAATCTGTACATTATTCCAAACTTTTGGCTGCCAGTGTGTGTAAATATATATTAAAGATAGAAACAACACAGAAAATGTTAATAAGGTTATTCATACTTTATTGAAAACCCATAGTAGTAAGGATTAGCTCAGTGATGGCAGCAATTCATGACTCATCATTTCCATCATGAGTGCTTCTGTTTATTCAGCACTATTTTGAAACAACTGCTTGGTGAGATCACATTTAGCCTATAGAATCGTGAAAATGTACATGTGAATTCCAAGTTGCCGCTGCACAAATGTCTGTGAGCTGAGTACCCCATAAACACCCACAATGTAGCTACAGCATGTGTAGAATGCCATTTCACTGGGTTGACCAGGAGTAAAAACTCTTAATAACTTTAGTTCAGTCATGACAACTCTCGGAAAGATTCAGTGTGTTTATGTGGGTATGACATATTGATAGGAAATTGGTCCTGGTTTACTAGATCTGCTATGCTGCTGCTGTGACAGAGCAAGTACAGAGAATTTGTACTGCTACAGAATACATAGACATAATGAGTTAAGCATGAGAACATGCTGCTGCACAATTAAACAAAATGCAAGACTTAATGCATCAGCATGTATGCTGCACAAAAAGACATTACAAACAATCCCCCAACAAAGCAGGGAAGCAGAGCAAAACTTACAACACAAACAAAAAACACAACCCCCTAACCAAACAGATCTATCGCAAAGGCTTGTGTACTGCTGCTGCACAAAAGAGCCATGTGCACAGAGTGTATGCTAGCTAGGTGTGCCTATGGCCAGTAATGCTAATAAACAACATTTCTGTGTGTGCCTTGGCCTGCTTGGCCGAATTGCTTAAACTGTGGCGTAATTGCAGGGGGTCCGTAGAATCATTTAAAATTATTTTAAAATCGAATTGTTGAGAGAGAGAGAAAAACACAGATAAGTCTTATCTGTGTATAAGTTGCACTGACAGAGGTTGTATACGGCAGGCACTAGGACCCGGGATCACCCGCCCAACTTCCCTTCAGCCGCTCAGATGACAACACATGCTCCACGAAGATTACCTCCACATCTACACATAGTATCATGGTGCATTAGGGCTTGTTTTAATGGGAGAATTTGCTTTAAGTAATGGTGTTTAACAGTTTTTCAAATTCTGTTCATGTTTCATGAAAAAAAAAAAAAAAAAAAACTGTAGACTGTATACGACTGTACACTGTATACAAATAAACAGTTGTTTTAGTCTGCAAATAAAACAGAATGCCTATTGTTTTACATTCATTCATTAATGTTAGCGACCATCTGTCTCTGGATATTTCTGATATTTGCAACCCTCTTTGTTATGCATTAATTATCCGTTTCACTAACTGAATGTTTTTACTAAGATGAAACGTCATTCTGTGGGCATTTGAGAAGTTGTGTATGTCAGCAGTTAGAGTTTGCTGGTACAATAGTGTTATGATGGACAGAATAATTAAACTGGTTCCATAAAATACTTGATAAAGGCAAAATACACCGAATAGGTTACTTCAAAATGATACCGTCTCTGTGACTGATATTTAATGTTTGTATAAGCATATGTGTTTCGGTGTTCAGCACGTTTGACTGGCTGATATCAATTACAGTACATATCATGTAAATAAGTAGCTTTGGACTATAAATCGCAGGATCTTTTGGAAATTAGGATGATACAAAAAATAATAAATGCCAGGGAGTCCTTGAGTCTGGTCTGAGAAATTATGGGGGTCCAGTACTCAAAGTTTGAGAACCACTGCACTAGTGACCTAACTGATAATGTGTTCCTGAACCAGGGATCATTTAACTTTTGACTAAGACTAGCTATTTGTGAATTAATTTAATTTAATGACCTAAGATAGCGATGTGCGCCAGCCAGATTTGACTAAAGTTTACCATGTTAAAGACGCGCTTCTATATGTCATGGCCAAAAGCAGACCTTACCGTACAAGCTGAAAGAAGAAAAGCCCCAGCAAAGCACCTGAGCAAATAGCATATTCAGAAAAATAACTCTTGCAAAACAGAGCAATTAAATGTTACACAAAGAAAGAGATTGGCTACCCAATTACATGTCAAAGGACCAATCAGCTTACAACATGTGACCCGATTGGCTTAACATGTCACATATGAGCAAGTCGATTGACGATCAGGTAACAAGCTCAAAGAACCCATTAATTTTCGGCACATAGAGTTTCATAGTTGAACTTATGTCATTTATCCAATGAGCAAGTCTGTTCTTCAACAGGGGAGTGCCCTTGTAACGGTCGGCAAAACAAATGAATAACTGATCAGTAGTCCACCACGCAGCTGTAGTATCCACATAAAAACGCAAAGCTCTCATGGGACAAAGCTCTCTGCACATCCTGTGGTCACCAAAACCTTGGGAAAAAGGCTGGGTTTGGCCAAAATGTAACTCTTGAATCCTTCGGACCCTACTGTTGTCAGGATCCTGTCACAACAGTCAGTTTGGTTTATAGCTCTTTGTGTTAGGATTCTGCCACTCATGTCTTGTCTCTTGTGCTTGTGTTGAGCACATTTGTTTTGATTCTCTTGCCATGTGCTCTCCTGTCCATTCTTTCTTGAGTGCTAACCCCGCCCCTTCTTTGCCTGATTATTAGTTGATTTATCTCACTTGGTCTCCCTCATTACCCTCCCTCTATTTAACCTCCAAGTTTGTGCAGTCTTGTTCATTGTGGATTTTTCCCCTGTTTAGGTGTCTGTTTGGTGATGTACCTTGCGTGCTGGATTAATGCTTGTTGGTTGTTTCCTGTCTGCAAGTCCCATTCCTCATTCTGGTAACCAGCCAGTCAGTTCCAATTTCTCATCTACTCTCTGGAATGTGTGTTTGCCCATTGGGGAACTTTTGGTTTGTCTATGCCCTGGTTTTTTTTTACTGCCCGGTCCTGATCTTTTCAGCTTCCCTGCCCTCACTACCCTCGATGGTGGGGCGGCCAAGGCCTACGGTGCCACTGGACAAGCCGCCTCTGCCCTGCAAGCCATGGCTCTCCTGCAAGTCCACCAAGGCGTTAAAGGAACTGCACGAGGGTAGTTACGTCCCGGGATTTATGCAGGAACTGCTCTCGGCGAACGACCTCACTCTCCGAGCGACGGAGGTCACGGCGCGGTCTCTTGGGCGGACGATGTCCACATTAGTGGTCCAGGAGCGCCACCTTTGGCTCAACCTGGTCGAGATGGGTGAGGCCAACAGGACACGATTCCTTGCTGCCCCCATCTCCCAGGCTGGCCTATTCGGTGACACCGTCAAGGACTTTGCCCAGCAGTTCTCGACGATGGAGCAGCAGACAGAGGCTATTCAGCATATCCTGCCCCGGCGCGGCTCAAGATCCCACACCCCGTCTGCTCGTCACCAAGGGCATCACTCTGCGGTGACTGCACGCCCCTTCGGCCCGGCCCCGGTGTGGAGCCCATCGCAGGAAGCAGACGCCACCCGTCTCGTGGCCGCCAAGAACCCTTGAATGGCTTCAAAGCGCCCTTGAGATGGGCGACCCAGGGACAATGAAATTTGCTGCTCTGGAGCTGGTAAGCAGACCTCTCCATCCCCTGGTTGAAGGCCGGGAGGAGAATATTTTTGTTACTTTTGCATTTATTTGCGCTGCATGCCCAAGTGGCTGCAGTACTCAAGAGTTCAGCAAGAGCGGTTTCCTTGTTCCCTGGGTCACGTATCCGGTGTGCACGGCCGTCATCATGACCACCGACTACCTTGCGTGCGGAGATCGCTACCCTCCTATGGAAGGGTGTGATAGAACCTGTCCCTCCAGCCGAGATGAAGAAGGAGTTTTACAGCCCCTTCTTCATCATACCGAAAAAAGGCGGTGGGTTGTGGCCAATCTTGGACCTGTGAGTACTGAACCGGGCTTTACACAGACTCCCGTTCAAGATGCTGACGCAAAAACACATTCTGGCGAGCATCCGGCATCAAGATTGGTTCGCGGAGGTAGACCTGAAGGACGCGTACTTCCACATCTCGATTCTACCTCGACACAGACCCTTCCTGCGGTTTGCATTCGAGGGTGAGGCGTATCAGTACAAGGTCCTCCCTTTCAGCCTGTCCTTGTCTCCTTGTGTCTTCACGAAGGTCGCAGAGGCAGCCCTTGCCCCGTTAAGGGAAGTGGGCATTCGCGTTCTCAACTATCTCGATGATTGGCTAATCCTAGCTCACTCTTGGGACATGTTGTGTGCACACAGGGACTTGGTGCTCTCACACCTCAGCCAACTAGGGCTTCGGGTCAACTGGGAAAAGAGCAAGCTCCTCCCGGTTCAGAGCATCTCTTTCCACGGTTTGGAGTTGGACTCAGTCTCTTTGATAGCGTGCCTCACGAACGAGCACGCACAGTCAGTGCTGGCCTGTTTGAAGGTGTTCAAACAGAAAACAGCGTTTCCAATGAAACTCTTTCAGAGGCTCCTGGGGCATATGGCATCCTCAGCGGTGGCCACCCCACTCGGGTTGATGCATATGAGACCGCTTCAGCACTGGCTTCAGACTCGAGTCCCGAGATGGGCATGGCGCCGCGGGACACATCGCGTGGTCATCACGCCAGTCTTTCACCGTCTTTTCAGCCCTTGGACCGACCTCTCATTTCTATGGGCAGCTGCGGTGGTAGACATGATCACTCAGGGTAGGGCTCCCTCTACGAGGTGCCTGTATGCCTTTAAGTGCCGTGTGTTCACTAAGTGGTATTCTTCCTGATGGGAAGATCCCAGAGATGCGCAGTCGGATCAGTGCTTCCTTCCTGCAGGAGAGGTTGGAAGGGAGGCTGTCCCCTTCCACCTTGAAGGTGTACGTTGCCGCCATAGCAGCACACCATGACGCAGTCGATGGTAAGTCCTTAGGGAAGCACGACCTGATCATCAGGTTCCTAAGTAGCGCCAGGAGGCTGAATCTCTCCAGACCGCGCCTCGTTTCCCTCATGGGACCTCTCTGTAGTTCTTCAGGGTCTACAGAGAGCCCCCTTTGAGCCTTTGCAGTCAGCTGAGCTTAAGGCACTCTCCTTGAAGACTGCCCTCCTGACTGCGCTCACTTCCATCAAATGGGTAGGAGACCTGCAAGCGTTCTCTGTCAGCGAAACGTGCCTGGAGTTCGGTCCAGGCTACTCTCACGTGATCCTGAGACCCTGACCGGGTTATGTGCCCAAGGTTCCCATGACCCCTTTTAGGGACCAGGTGGTGAACCTGCAAGCACTGCCCCAGGAGGAGGCAGACCAAGCCCTGTTGTTGCTGTGTCCGGTGCACGCTTTACACATCTATTTGGATCGCACGCAGAGCTTTAGGATCTCTGAGCAGCTCTTTGTCTGTTTTGGTGCACAGCGGAAAGGAAGCGCTGTCTCCAAGCAGAGGATCGCCCACTGGCTCATTGATGCCATAACTATGGCATATCACGCCCAGGACTTGCCGCCCCCGGTAGGGCTATGAGCCCATTCTACCAGGGGTGTAGCGGCCTCCTGGGCCCTGGCCAGGGGTGCCTCTCTAACAGACATTTGCAGAGCAGCAGGCTGGGCAACACCCATCACCTTTGTAAGGTTCTACAACCTCCAGGTGGAACCGGTTTTGTCCCAGGTAGTGGCACGCAATACAAGCACATAAGCCTGGGATAGCCGGCCGGGTGTATCGCTTGCACATAGTGCCTTCCACCTCCTTTTGAGCTGAAGATATGCACCATTAATTCCCAGTAGTGTTCACAAACTTTGTTCCCTGGTTGACTTCCTCCGAGCTCTGTGGCAGTCGAGTCTTTGGAGAGACTCGCTGCCGGCCCAGTACACGTGCTAACTAAGAGTCCTGTTCTGGGGTAGGTGCTCCGCATATGGCGGTTCCCTGTAAGGCTAACCCCATGCGATATATATCTTCCGCTAATTCGTTTCCCTGTTGGCAAACTGCGTCTTCCTTGGGCAGAGCCCCTCTGCCCCAGTCTCCATGTTTGTAGTAACTCCTCCCCTGTTGGGTAGGATCTACCTTAAAGATTCTCCACATGGTTGGAAAGACCATGTGATATATTTTTCCACTTAAATATCCCCCCCTCTTTTGGGTGAGGTGTGGTCTCTGCGGTGTCCTCCCCTTGGGAGGGACACCCCCCGACTAGACCTGGTGGCCCAGTCGGATAATCCCCCTTCTCTTAGGGGGTGGAAAAAGAGAAGGGGAAAAGAGGCCACGACTGGGTTAGCCTGTCTCTATCTTTTGGGTAGTCGACTTGTCTCCAAAGGGCCGTTCGACACTCATAACTATGTTGGGGGAGGTTACGTGTCGACCTGGTGTGCTGGCTACGAGGCACACAGTGGTCTGCCGTCACACACCGCCAGTTCACATAACACAGTTCAGCCAGTTGTGGCGTTTCGTATAGGGACCCCTAGTGTCACTACATCAACACAACGTCGAGTGAGTGACAGATAGGGAACGTCATGGTTACTTGTGTAACCTCCGTTCCCTGATGGAGGGAACGAGACGTTGTGTACCTCCTGCCACAATGCTGAACTACCTGCTGAATTGGCCGGACCTTGTCTCGGCTCCTCAGCATAAAACCTGAAAGAGTGGTTGCATACCAGCTCCTTTTATACCCGTATGTCTGGGGGAGTGGCATGCAAATACCACTCGCCAATTTTCATTGGCCTTTTATCAAAGACCAGAGGTGTCTCGGGCTCCCAAGAGTGACCCCTAGTGTCACTACATCGACACAACATTTAATTCCCTCCATCAGGGAACGGAGGTTACGCAAGTAACCATGACGTTTAACCAATATCTTCTGAAGTGATCCAGACAGACCAAAATATAACTTCTTTTTCACTGTGCATCTTGCCATTGCAATCTCTAGACACAATCATGGTTTCAAGCTTGATTACACTTACTTGTGCTTGATGCATGAACAGAGCACTAGATGGCACTATAGGAAATGTAATCAATCTTGTAATCATAATCGCCAAGGACACTGCTGTCAAGATTTATAGTGAAAAAGGAGTTGCATTTTGGTCTGTTCTCACCCAAAATGATTGGATCGCTTCAGATGACATTGATTAACACACTGGAGTCATACAGTTTTGATTACTTTAATGTTGCCTTTGTCTGCCTTTTTGAGCTTCAAAAGTCTGACCACCATTCAATTGCATTGTATGGAACAGCAGAGCAGACATATTCTTCTAAAACTCTTCATTTGTCTTCTGCAGTAGAAAGAAAGTTATACACATATGAAATGGCATTTATGTGAGTAAATGATGAGAGAATTTTAATTTTTGGGTAAACTAACCCTTTAATATCTGCTGAAACACAATTTTCTTTTATATCTGTGCATGTATAAAAACGCGAGTTGTCAAGCAATTGTGAAATGTCAAGCAAACATTTTGTAGCGAATATTATATTTTCATTAAATGGCTTTCTCTAAAATGACTTTTTTGCTTGCCATTGCCTCTGCTAGACGTGTTAGTGAGCTGTATGGTCTTTCTGTGGCTCTACAATGCTTACAGTTGTCAAGGTTTGTAGAAAAGGGGTGAGGACTCAATCGCTGCAAGATCAAAAATAAATTAATATGTCATACTCAAATTAACATGCTAATTCTTTCATAGAGTTGTCATGACTGAAATGGCTAAAGTTTAGGCATGAAACCATGCATGGCACAAGTTGATAGTTTCTTTGAACTTTTAACTGTTAGCCAATCGGCTTGCTCACATATGATATGTTAAACCAATCGACTCACATGGTCCAAGCTGATAGGTCTTTGACGTCATCAGATAGCCAATCAACTCATATACTCTCTTTTTGTCTAACATTTCAATTGTTCGGTTTTAAAGTCGTTTCACTACAGCAAGCTGCGAGAGTTTTTCTCTGAAACCCTCCACCTCACCAGTTCCATTGGTCTAGATCGGCTAGATAGGGATTGTATGTATGTCTAATTGTGCAAGAGCATGTCCTACAAGGGTTTTATATGATAACTTACTTGGTGTTTCTGGTGTTGGAGTAGATGTCAAGGCACTTGTCATTGTTGTTACTCCCTCAGTTGTGTTTGGGATCAGAGCTGAAAAGGTGTTAAAGCCTATTAAAAGCAAGGACCTTGATTCATATGATTACATTAATTTTAAATGCAGCTTTTCTCAAGGTAAATGTAAATTATTTCCCCTCTCTGTAGCAACATGATTCAGTATTGGTAAAACAAATGGATGAGAGTGTATTATCAAGTTTTACTGTGGTTTCCAAAGAAAACTGAGACCAGACCTGACGCAGATAATCTTTCTCCCATGAAGGGTTTTATATGATAACTTACTTGGTATTTCTGGTGTTGGAGTAGATGTCGAGGCACTTGTCATTGTTGTTACTCCCTCAGTTATGTTTGGGATCAGAGTTGAAAAGGTGTTAAAGCCTATTAAAAGTAAGGACCTTGGTTAAAGTTATTTTACCTTGAGAAAAATGTTGCATTTAAAATTAAAGGTTGGTTTATTCACCTTTGTGTAGCAACATGAACAATGAGTGGTTGTAAAACAAACAGATGAAAGTGTATTATTAAGTTTTACTGTGGTATCCAAAGTAAACTCTGACCAGACCTGAAAAAGAAAATCTCTCTCCCATAAAGGGTTATATATGATAACTAACTTTGTGTTTCCGATGTTGAAGTAGATATTAAGGCACTTGACATCGTCGTTATTCCCTCAGCTGTGTTTGGGACCAGGGTTGAAAAGGTGGCAAAGCCTATTTAAAGCAAGGACCTTGATTCATATGATTACATTAATTTTAAATGCAACTTTTCTTAAGGTGAATGTAATTTCTTTCACCTCTGTGTACTATAGTAACATGATTTAATAGTAGTAGAACAAACAGATTAAAGTGTATTATCAAGTTTGACTATGGTATCCAAAGTAAATGGAGACCAGGCCTGACACAGAAAATCTCTCTTCTATTAAGGGTTTTGTATGATACTTACTTGATGTCTCTGCTGTTGGAGTGGATGTGGAAGCACTTGTCATTGTTGTTACTCCCTCAGTTGTTTTGGGGACCAGGGTTGAAAGGGTGATAAAGTCTATTAAAAGCAAAGACCTTGATTAATATCAGTTCATTACTGTCAAATGTAACCTCTTTTTCTCAAGGTCAAAAATTTATTGTTTCACATCTGTGAAAAGTGGTAGAAAAAATGGATGAGGGTGTATTATCAAGTTTTTCCTGTGGTATCCAAAGTAAGCTCAGACCTGAAACAGAAAATCTCTATGAAGAGTTTTCTAGTCACTTACTTGGTATTTCTGTTGAAGTAGATGCTGAAGCACTTGCCATTGCCGTTATTATTTCAGTTGTCTTTGGGGTTGGAGGGGTGGTTATGTCTGTGAAAGCAAGGATTTTGTTGATCTGACAAATTGAAGCCTGATGGTTAAGCATCAAAGCTTGTAACATAAAGCTAGCTAGTTAAATCCCAAGTTAACTGTAAAAAGTGGTAACCTGCAATTGTTACCATAAGAAGGAATTTCTGACCTAAGACACCTAACCCTTAAAAATGAATTTTGTTGGTGAACTTAATGTAGTCAGGTTGATTCAGGCATGTTAAATAATATTTTTGACTTGAATCAACAGTTAATTTAGATGTGACTACATGAAGCAAATTTTTAGATGAACTTTTTTTTATTATTGTAGGGCAGAACACGATCTGGAGTTTCTCAGCTCCTTGAAGTTACTGAACTCTAACTCCATTTGGGTGAATATTGTCTGCTAAATGGCAAATACCAAATATCAAGTATGACCACCTTCTTGCAATTTCTGTTGCTGGAGTAGATGTTGGAGCACTTTTCACAGTAGTTATTTCTGCAGTTGTGTTTTGTGTTGTGTTTTCAGAGTTGAAACGGTTGTAAAATCTATTAAAAGCAATGACCTTTATTAATATTATTAGATTATTATATTCTTTTCATTTGTAACCTTTTTCCTTCTGGTAATGGTTGATTCTTCAACCTCTGTGTTGCAACATGACTCAATCATGGTAGTACAACCAGCTGATCTAAAACAGAGTGAATTTGTTTTGCTGTGATATGTACCACAACAAACTATAACATAAACTCCAGGGGCGTGCTAGGCACAGTGCTGTGCGCAATGACCAAGAGCTTTATCCAATTTTCGTAAGAGGGTTCATTTTAAGCACAATTTTCGTACCAGTAAATGAAAATTGTTTACTGCATACGAAAATATTATACACTTGGGTTGGAGTGTCCACGTGGGTGGGAGTGTTTGCGCTATTTGTGGGTGTATGCGCACAAACTGTGGGTGTATTGCATGTTAATAAATTGGCGCAAAGTGCTATTAACTATTTTCCTGAGAAAAAGGTCATTGCACTAAGATGTTTAAGAAATCAGTTCTTACATTTGCAGTTTGGGGATTCCACTAGAAGATGATATAAAGAGGAATCAATCACTTTTAAAACAGACAGACTGATAAAGAACATACACCATGGTCTGGAGGCAGGAGGAAACACAAACTTCCTCTGTAGTATTTCACCGTTAACCACCACTGGAATGATGGCAAACATAATGGGAGACAGTTCACAGTAAGGATGTGGTAATTGCGCAAAAGAACGTAAGACACAAATGGTCTATATTTCTATTCTTCTAATGAGTGGATGTTGAAGCACTTGTCTTTGTCACTACTCCCTCAGTTGTGTTTGGGACCAGGGTTGAAAGGGTGGTAAAGCCTAAAGTTGCATTTAAAATGAGAAATTGTGAAAAAGCTGCATTTAAAATTACATTAACTTTTCTCAAAGTAAAGGTTGGTTTATTTACTTATGTGTAGCAACATGGCCCAATAGTGGTTGTACAACGAACAGATGAAAGTGTATTATCAAGTTTTACTGTGGTGTCCAAAGTAAACTGAGAACAGATCTGATACAGAAAATCTCTCTCCCATGAAGTTTTTATATGATACTTACTTGGTGTTTCTGGTGTTGGAGTAGATGTTGAGGCACTTGTCATTGTTGTTACTCCCTCAGTTGTATTTGGGATCAGAGATGAAAGGGTGTTAAAACCTATTAAAAGCAAGGACCTTGATTAATATAGTTATATTAATTTTAAATGCAGCTTTTCTCAAGGTAAAGGTAATTTCTTTCCACTCTCTGTAGCAACATGATTCAATAGTGGTAAAACAAATGGATGAGAGTGTATTATCAAGTTTTATTATAACATCCTAAGGAAACTCAGACCAGATCTGACAGACAATCTCTCTCACATAAAGGGTTTTATGTGATAACTTACTTGGTGTTTCTGATGTTGGTGTAGATGTTAAGGCACTTGACATTGTCATTACTCCCTCAGTTGTTTTTGGGACCAGGGTTGACAGGGTGGTATAGCCTTTTAAATGCAAGGACCTTGATTAATATAGTTATATTGTCACTATTCCCTCAGTTGTGTTTGGGAACAGGGTTGAAATGGTGGCAAAGCCTAAAGTTGCATTTACAATTACAGTAATTTTAAATGCATCTTTTCTCAAAATAAAGGCTGGTTTATTCACCTCTATGTAGCAACATGGCCAAATAAGTAGTACAACAAACAGATGAAAGTGTATTATCAAGTTTTACTGTGGATTCCAAAGAAAACTGAGACCAGACCTAACACAGATAATCACTCTTCCATGAAGGGTTTTATATGATAACCTACTTGGTGTTTCTGGTGTTGGTGTAGATGTCAAGGCACTTGTCATTGTTGTTACTCCCTCAGTTGTATTTGGGATCGGAGTTGAAAAGGTGTTAAAGCCTATTAAAAGCAAGGACCTTGATTCATATGATTACATTAATTTTAAATGCAACTTTTCTTAAGGTGAAGGTAATTTATTTCACCTCTGTGTACTGTAGCAACACGATTTAATAGTAGTAGAACAAACAAATTAAAGTGTATTATCAAGTTTAACTACCCAAAGTAAATGGAGACCAGGTCTGACACAGAAAATCTCTCTTCTATTAAGGGTTCCCTATCTGTCACTCACTCGACGTTGTGTCGATGTAGTGACACTAGGGGTCACTCTTGGGAGCCCGAGACACCTCTGGTCTTTGAGAAAAGGCCAATGAAAATTGGCAAGTGGTATTTGCATACCACTCCCCCAGACATACGGGTATAAAAGGAGCTGGTATGCAACCACTCATTCAGATTTTCTCTTCGGAGCCGAACGGTCATGCTCGCTGAGCTGAATTCCCACGACTGTTCATTCACCTCTGCTGGATCTGATGGCGCGTTTCAGCGGCTTCTCCCCCCTCTGCATTTGTGCACTGCAGAGAACGCCCCTGGGTGCTTCGGCAGAAATAAAAGAGTATATTTCTCTAAAAGAGTATATATCTCTAAAAGAGCGGCACACATGGAACGTCTTTTTAAAGATGCGTCTTTTTAAAGATGCCTTTCCATTTGTGTTTTATTCCTGGTTGCGCTCGTTATCTCTCGCCTTCTGACGGTCATGATAGTTCCACCCCGGGATTAATACAGGAGCTGCGCTTGGCAACCGACCTCGCTTTCCAGGTGACAAAAGTAACGGCAGTCTCTCGGGTGGACGATGTCCACCTTGGTTGTCCAGGAGCACCACCTTTGGCTCAACCTGCTCGAGATGGGAGAGGCCAACAAGGCATGGTTCCTTGCTTCCCCCATTTCCCGAGTTGGCCAGTCCGGCAACACAGAGGACTTTGCCAAGCAGTTCTCAGCAGTGAAGCAGCAGACGGAGGTTATCCGGTACATCCTGCTCCGGTGTGGCTCAAGATCCCACACCCCGTCTGCTCGTCGCCAAGGGCGTCCCCCTGCAGTGACTGCACTGGCTCCGCCGCAGCCCGCCCCTGCGGCCCAATCCCGGCGTGGAGCCCACCGCAGAAAGCAGACGCCACCCGTCTCACGGATGCCAAGAAACCACGAAAGGCTTCGAAGCACCCCTGAGACGGGCGACACAGGGACGATGAAACCTGCTGCTCTGGAGCTGGTAAGCAGACCACTCCATCCCCCGGTCGATGGCCGGGAGGAGAATCTTTTGTTACCTTTGCATTTAATTGCGCTGCATGCTCAAATGGCTGCAGTACCCAAGAGTTCAACAAGAGCAGTTTCCTTGTTCCCTGGGTCACATACCCGGTGTGCACGGCCGTCATCACGACCACCATCCACCACTCCATTTTGGCAGGTTTGGTGCTCCAGCGGCGGTCTTCCGGCCCCTGAGCACCCAGCTGTGGCACAAATCCGCCCCCGATGTGTCTCCACGGGTCACGAGGACAGGCCTCTTCCTCCCCCGTCCCAGGCTGTTCCGGGGGTGGTCACAAGGAGCCAGGTAAGTACTTCAATGTCCCTGAACTCAGCACTGCATCGACACGGTGTGGCACCTCAGGCTCCACCCCATTGCGAGCCCCACCCGCCGGTACGTCTGATGAGATTGTCCCTCCAGTTGAGATGAAGAAGGAGTTTTACAGCCCCTACTTCATTGTACCGAAAAAGACGGTGGGTTGCGGCCAATCTTGGACCTGCGAGTACTGAACTGGGCTTTACACAGACTCCCGTCCTAGATGCTGATGCAAAGACGCACTCTAGCGAGCGTCCGGCATCAAGATTGATTCACGGCGGTAGACCTGAAGGACGCGTACATCCACGTCTCGATTCTACCTCGACACAGACCCTTCCTGTGGTTTGCATTTGAGGGTCGGGCGTATTAGTACAGGGTCCTCCCTTTTGGTCTGTCATTGTTCCCTCACGCCTTCACGGTCGCAGAGGCAGTCCTTGCCCTGCTAAGGGAAGTGGGCATGCTCATCCTCAACTATCCCGATGGCTGGCTAATCCTAGCTCATGCTCGGTATGTGTTGTGTGCACACAGGGACCTGGGCTCTTGCACCTCAGCCGACTAGGGCTTTGGGTCAACTGGGAAAAGAGCAAGCTCCTCCAGGTTCAGAGCATCTCTTTTCTCAGTTTGGAGTTGGACACAGTCTCATTGACGTCGTGCCTCACGAACGAGCACGCACAGTTGGTGCTGACCTGTTTGAAGGCGTTCAAACAGAAAACAGCGGTTCCACTGAAACTTTTTCAACCCGCTCGGGTTGATGCATATGAGATCCCTTCAGCACTGGCTTCAGACTCGAGTCCCAAGATGGGCATGGCGCCACGGGACACATTGCGTGGCCATCACGCCGATCTGTCACCGTCTCTTCAGCCCTTGGACCGACCTCACATTTCTATGGGCAGGCGTTCCCCTAGAGCAGGTCTCCAGGTGTGTCATGGTCACAACAGATGCCTCCAAAATGGGCTTGGGTGCTGTTTGCAACAGGCAACACTCACATCCCTGGCGACCTCAACATTGCAGCAGACGCACTGTCACGGCAGGTTACCCTCAAGGGAGAGTGGAGACTCCACCCTCAGGTGGTCCAGCTGATCTGGAGTCAATTCGGACCGGCACAGGTAGACCTGTTAGCTTCCCAGGAATCCTCCCACTGCCTGCTCTGGTACCCCCTGACCAAGGCACCTCTCGGTATAGATGCGCTGGCACACAGCTGGCCCCCTGGACTGCGCAAATATGTGTTTCCCCCAGTGAGCCTACTTGCACAGACCCTGTGCAAGGTCAGGGAGAACGAGGAGCAGGTCATCCTGGTAGCACCCTACTGGCCCACCCAGATGTGGTTCTCGGACCTCACGCTCCTCGCGACAGCACCCCCTGGCGAATTCCCCTGAGGAAGGACCTTCTTTCTCAGGGACGGGGCACCCTCCGTGACCAGACCTCTGGAATCTCCATGTCTGTCCCCTGGATGGGACGTGGAAGACCTAAGTGGTCTACCACCCGCGGTGGTAGACACAATCACTCAGGCTAGGGCCCCCTCTACGAGGCGTTCTGTGGGGAAGACCCCCAGAGATGCGCAGTCGGAATGGTGCTTTCCTTCCTGCAGGAAAGGTGGGAAGGGCGGCTGTCCCTTTCCACCATGAAGGTGTATGTAACCGCTATAGCGGCACACCACGACACGGTGGACGGTAAGTCCTTAGGGAAGCACGACCTGATCATCAGGTTCCTGAGAGGTGCCAGGAGGCTGAATCCCTCCAGACCGTGCCTCGTTCCCTCATGGGACCTCTCTGTAATTCTTCAGGGTCTACAGAGAGCCCCCTTTGAGCCTTTGCAGGAGTTCGGTCCGGGCTACTCTCACGTGATCCTGAGACCCCGACTGGGCTATGTGCCCAAAGACCAGGTGGTGAACCTGCAAGCACTGCCCCAGGAGGAGGCAGACCCAGCCCTGATGTTGCTGTGTCTGGTGCACGCTTTACACATCTATTTGGATAGCACGCAGAGCTTTAGAGTCTCTGAGCGCCTCTTTGTCTGCTTTGGTGGACAGCAGAAAGGAAGCGCTGTCTCCAAGCAGAGGATTGCCCACTGGCTCATTGACGCCATAATTATGGCATATCATGCCCAGGATGTGCCGCCCCCGGTAGGGCTACGAGCCCATTCTACCAGGGGGTGTAGCGGCCTCCTGGGCTTTGGCCAGGGGCGCCTCTCTAACAGACATTTGCAGAGCAGTGGGCTGGGCAACATCCAACACCTTTGCGAGGTTCTACAACCTCCGGGTGGAACCGGTTTCATCCCATGTAGTGGCACGCACAAGCAGGTAAGTCCGGGACAGCCGGCCAGGTGTATCACTTGCACATAGCTCCTTTCACCTCCCCTGAGCTGAAGACGTGCGCCATTAACTAGTGTTCACAAACTGTGTTTCCTGGTTGACTTCCTCCGAGCCCTGTGGCAGTCGAGTTTTCGGAGAGACTCGCTGCCGGCCCAGTACACCTGCTAACTAAAGCCCTGTACTGGGGTAGGTGCTCCGCATGTGGTGGTTCCCCGTAGGTAACCCCATGTGACACATATCTTCCACTAATTCGTTTCCCTGTTGGCAAACTGCGTCTTCCTTGGGCAGAGACCCCTCTGCCCCAGTCTCCATGCTTGTAGTAACTCCTCCCCCGTAGGGTAGGACCTACCATGGGACTTCTCCACATGGCATACTTCCGACATAGCTCGGTAAGACCATGTGACGTATTTCCACTTAAATATCCCCCCTCTCTCTGGCGAGGTGTGGTCTCTGCGTGGTCCGTGTGGTCTGTGAAAGCAAGGATTTTGTTGATCTGACAAATTTAAGCCAGATGGTTAAGCATCAAAGCTTGCAACATAAAGCTAGCAAGTTCAATCCCAAGCTAACTGTAAAAAGTGGTAACCTGCAATTGTTACCATAAGTCAGCTAACCCTTAAAAATGATTTTTCTTGGTGAACCTAATGTAGTCAGTTTGATTCAGGCATGTTAAATAATATTTTTGACTTGAATCAACAGTTAATTTAGATGTGACTACATGAAGCAAATTTTTAGATGAACTTTTTTTTTTATTATTGTAGGGCAGAACACGATCTGGAGTTTCTCAGCTCCTTGAAGTTACTGAACTCTAACTCCATTTGGGTGAATATTGTCTGCTAAATGGCAAATACAGAATATCAAGTATGACCACATTCTTGCAATTTCTGTTGCTGGAGTAGATGTTGGAGCACTTTTCACAGTAATTATTTCTGCAGTTGTGCTTTGGACCAGGGTTGAAACAGTTGTAAAATCTATTAAAAGCAATGACCTATATTAATATTATTAGATTATTATATTATTTTCATTTGTAACCTTTTTCCTCCTGGTAATGGTTGATTCTTCAACCTATGTGTTGCAACTTGACTCAACTGATCTAAGAGTGAATTTGTTTTGCTGTGATATGTATCACAAAATACTATTACATAAACTCCAGGGGCTCTATTTTCATGAGCGTGCTAGGCACAGTGCACACTGAGAAAAAGGTCATTGCGCTAAGAAGTTTAAGAAATCAGTTCCTACATTTGTAGTTTGGGGATTCCACTAGCAGATGATATTAAAGAGGAATCAATCACTTTTAAAACAGACTGATAAAGAACATACACTATGGTCTGGAGGCAGGAGGAAACATAAACTTCCTCTGTAGTATTTCACCGTTAAACACCATAGCATTGGAACGATGGCAGACAAAATGGGAGGAAGTTCAGAGCAAGGATGTAGTAATTGCGCAAAAGAACGTAAGATGCAAATGGTCTATATTTCTATTCTTCTTATGCATTACATACAACCCATTTACACTACCAAATTGTTATGAATGGACTGTCTTGATATATATCTACATTGCTTGACAGGGAATGTAATATGACGCAGATGGTTAAAGAACCAGAGAAGAAGCTCAGAATTAAATTGAACTTGACCCAACCCATTAGCACTTTGTGCGCACAATTTCACCAACCACCTTGCATGAAAATATCAAAACTCCATGGCCATGCCCACTGAGAGGTAAACTCTGACTAGACCTGAAACAGAAAATCTGTCTTCTATGAAGTGTTTTGTATGATAACGTACTTGATGTCTCTGCTGTTGGAGTGGATGTTGAAGCACTTGTCATTGTCGTTATTCCATGAGTTGTGTTTGGGACCAGGGTTGAAAGGGTGCTAAAGCCTAAAGTTGCATTTAAAATTGGTAGTGGTGAGAAAGTTGCATTTAAAATTACATTAATTTTAATTGCAACTTTTCTCAAATTAAAGGTTGGTTTATTTACTTTTGTGTAGCAACATGACCCAACAGTGGTTGTACAAAGAACAGATGAAAGTGTATTATCAAGTTTTACTGTGATATCCAAAGTAAACTGAGAACAGGTCTGATACAGAAAATCTCTCTCCCATGAAGTTTTTATATGATACTTACTTGGTGTTTCTGGTGTTGGAGTAGAGGTTGAGGCAATTGTCAATGTCTTTACTCCCTCAGTTGTGTTTGGGATCAGAGCTGAAAAGATGTTAAAGCCTATTAAAAGCAAAGACATTGATTAATATGATTTCATTAATTTTAAATGCAGCTTTTCTCAAGGTAAAGGTCATTTCTTTCCCCTCTCTGTAGCAACATGATTCAATAGTGATAAAACAAATGGATGAGAGTGTATTATCAAGTTTTATTGTAACATCCTAAGGAAACTCAGACCAGATCTGACACAGAAAATCTCTCTCAAATGAAGGGTTTTAAATGATAACTTACTTGGTGTTTCTGATGTTAGTGTAGATGTTGAGGCACTTGTCATTGTTGTTACTCCCTCAGTTGTGCTTGGGACCAGGGTTGAAAGGGTGGTAGAGCCTTTTAAATGCAAGGACCTTGATTAATATAGTTATATTAAATTTAAATGCTGCTTTTCTCAAGGTAAAGGTAATTTCTTTCCCTCTCTGTAGCAACATGATTCAATAGTGATAAAACAAATGGATGAGAGTATATTATCAAGTTTTATTGTAACATCCTAAGGAAACTCAGACCAGATCTGACACAGAAAATCTCTCTCACATGAAGGGTTTTAAATGATAACTTACTTGGTGTTTCTGATGTTGGTGTAGATGTTGAGGCACTTGTCATTTTTGTTACTCCCTCACTTGTGTTTGGGACCAGGGTTGAAAGGGTGGTAGAGCCTTTTAAATGCAAGGACCTTGATTAATATAGTTATATTAATTTTAAAATGCAGCTTTTCTCATGGTAAAGGTCATTTCTTTCCCCTCCCTGTAGCAACATGATTCAATAGTGATAAAACAAATGGATGAGAGTATATTATCAAGTTTTATTGTAACATCCTAAGGAAACTCAGACCAGATCTGACACAGAAAATCTCTCTCAAATGAAGGGTTTTAAATGATAACTTACTTGGTGTTTCTGATGTTAGTGTGGATGTTGAGGCACTTGTCATTTTTGTTACTCCCTCACTTGTGTTTGGGACCAGGGTTGAAAGGGTGGTAGAGCCTTTTAAATGCAAGGACCTTGATTAATATAGTTATATTAAATTTAAATGCTGCTTTTCTGAAGGTAAAGGTAATTTCTTTCCCTCTCTGTAGCAACATGATTCAATAGTGATAAAACAAATGGATGAGAGTATATTATCAAGTTTTATTGTAACATCCTAAGGAAACTCAGACCAGATCTGACACAGAAAATCTCTCTCACATGAAGGGTTTTAAATGATAACTTACTTGGTGTTTCTGATGTTGGTGTAGATGTTGAGGCACTTGTCATTTTTGTTACTCCCTCACTTGTGTTTGGGACCAGGGTTGAAAGGGTGGTAGAGCCTTTTAAATGCAAGGACCTTGATTAATATAGTTATATTAATTTTAAATGCAGCTTTTCTCAAGGTAAAGGTCATTTCTTTCCCCTCTCTGTAGCAACATGATTCAATAGTGATAAAACAAATGGATGAGAGTATATTATCAAGTTTTATTGTAACATCCTAAGGAAACTCAGACCAGAGCTGACACAGAAAATCTCTCTCACATGAAGGGTTTTAAATGATAACTTACTTGGTGTTTCTGATGTTGGTGTTGATGTTGAGGCACTTGTCATTTTTGTTACTCCCTCACTTGTGTTTGGGACCAGGGTTGAAAGGGTGGTAGAGCCTTTTAAATGCAAGGACCTTGATTAATATAGTTATATTAAATTTAAATGCTGCTTTTCTGAAGGTAAAGGTAATTTCTTTCCCTCTCTGTAGCAACATGATTCAATAGTGATAAAACAAATGGATGAGAGTATATTATCAAGTTTTATTGTAACATCCTAAGGAAACTCAGACCAGATCTGACACAGAAAATCTCTCTCACATGAAGGGTTTTAAATGATAACTTACTTGGTGTTTCTGATGTTGGTGTAGATGTTGAGGCACTTGTCATTTTTGTTACTCCCTCACTTGTGTTTGGGACCAGGGTTGAAAGGGTGGTAGAGCCTTTTAAATGAAAGGACCTTGATTAATATAGTTATATTTATTTTAAAATGCAGCTTTTCTCATGGTAAAGGTCATTTCTTTCCCCTCCCTGTAGCAACATGATTCAATAGTGATAAAACAAATGGATGAGAGTATATTATCAAGTTTTATTGTAACATCCTAAGGAAACTCAGACCAGATCTGACACAGAAAATCTCTCTCAAATGAAGGGTTTTAAATGATAACTTACTTGGTGTTTCTGATGTTAGTGTAGATGTTGAGGCACTTGTCATTGTTGTTACTCCCTCAGTTGTGTTTGGGACCAGGGTTGAAAGGGTGGTAGAGCCTTTTAAATGCAAGGACCTTGATTAATATAGTTATATTAATTTTAAATGTAGCTTTTCTCAAGGTAAAGGTCATTTCTTTCCCTCTCTGTAGCAACATGATTCAATAGTGATAAAACAAATGGATGAGAGTATATTATCAAGTTTTATTGTAACATCCTAAGGAAACTCAGACCAGAGCTGACACAGAAAATCTCTCTCACATGAAGGGTTTTAAATGATAACTTACTTGGTGTTTCTGATGTTGGTGTTGATGTTGAGGCACTTGTCATTTTTGTTACTCCCTCACTTGTGTTTGGGACCAGGGTTGAAAGGGTGGTAGAGCCTTTTAAATGCAAGGACCTTGATTAATATAGTTATATTTATTTTAAAATGCAGCTTTTCTCATGGTAAAGGTCATTTCTTTCCCCTCCCTGTAGCAACATGATTCAATAGTGATAAAACAAATGGATGAGAGTGTATTATCAAGTTTTATTGTAACATCCTAAGGAAACTCAGACCAGATCTGACACAGAAAATCTCTCTCAAATGAAGGGTTTTAAATGATAACTTACTTGGTGTTTCTGATGTTAGTGTAGATGTTGAGGCACTTGTCATTGTTGTTACTCCCTCAGTTGTGTTTGGGACCAGGGTTGAAAGGGTGGTAGAGCCTTTTAAATGCAAGGACCTTGATTAATATAGTTATATTAATTTTAAATGCAGCTTTTCTCAAGGTAAAGGTCATTTCTTTCCCTCTCTGTAGCAACATGATTCAATAGTGATAAAACAAATGGATGAGAGTATATTATCAAGTTTTATTGTAACATCCTAAGGAAACTCAGACCAGATCTGACACAGAAAATCTCTCTCACATGAAGGGTTTTAAATGATAACTTACTTGGTGTTTCTGATGTTGGTGTAGATGTTGAGGCACTTGTCATTTTTGTTACTCCCTCACTTGTGTTTGGGACCAGGGTTGAAAGGGTGGTAGAGCCTTTTAAATGCAAGGACCTTGATTAATATAGTTATATTAATTTTAAAATGCAGCTTTTCTCACGGTAAAGGTCATTTCTTTCCCCTCTCTGTAGCAACATGATTCAGTAGTGATAAAACAAATGGATGAGAGTATATTATCAAGTTTTATTATAACATCCTAAGGAAACTCGGACCACATCTCTAAAAGAAAATCTCTCTTCTATAATAGAGTTTTCTATAATAGCATACTTGATGTCTCTGCTGTTGGAGTAGATGTTGAAGCACTTGTCATTGTCATTATTCCATGAGTTGTGTTTGGGACCAGGGTTGAAAGGGTGCTAAAGCCTAAAGTTGCATTTAAAATTGGTAATGGTGAGAAAGTTGCATTTAAAATTACATACATTTTAATTGCAACTTTTCTCAAATTAAAGGTTGGTTTATTTACTTATGTGTAGCAACATGACCCAACAGTGGTTGTACAAAGAACAGATGAAAGTGTATTATCAAGTTTTACTGTGGTATCCAAAGTAAACTGAGAACAGGTCTGATACAGAAAATCTCTCTCCCATGAAGTTTTTATATGATACTTACTTGGTGTTTCTGGTGTTGGAGTAGAGGTTGAGGCAATTGTCAATGTCTTTACTCCCTCAGTTGTGTTTGGGATCAGAGTTGAAAGGGTGTTAAAGCCTATTAAAAGCAAAGACATTGATTAATATGATTTCATTAATTTTAAATGCAGCTTTTCTCAAGGTAAAGGTCATTTCTTTCCCCTCTCTGCAGTAACATGATTCAATAGTGATAAAACAAATGGATGAGAATGTATTATCAAGTTTTATTGTAACATCCTAAGGAAACTCAGACCAGATCTGACACAGAAAATCTCTCTCAAATGAAGGGTTTTAAATGATAACTTACTTGGCATTTCTGATGTTAGTGTAGATGTTGAGGAACTTGTCATTGTTGTTACTCCCTCAGTTGTGTTTGGGACCAGGGTTGAAAGGGTGGTAGAGCCTTTTAAATGCAAGGACCTTGATTAATATAGTTATATTAATTTTAAATGCAGCTTTTCTCAAGGTAAAGGTCATTTCTTTCCCTCTCTGTAGCAACATGATTCAATAGTGATAAAACAAATGGATGAGAGTATATTATCAAGTTTTATTGTAACATCCTAAGGAAACTCAGACCAGATCTGACACAGAAAATCTCTCTCACATGAAGGGTTTTAAATGATAACTTACTTGGTGTTTCTGATGTTGGTGTAGATGTTGAGGCACTTGTCATTTTTGTTACTCCCTCACTTGTGTTTGGGACCAGGGTTGAAAGGGTGGTAGAGCCTTTTAAATGCAAGGACCTTGATTAATATAGTTATATTAATTTTAAAATGCAGCTTTTCTCATGGTAAAGATCATTTCTTTCCCCTCTCTGTAGCAACATGATTCAGTAGTGATAAAACAAATGGATGAGAGTGTATTATCAAGTTTTATTGTAACATCCTAAGGAAACTCAGACCACATCTCTAAAAGAAAATCTATCTTCTATAATAGGGTTTTCTATAATAACATACTTGATGTCTCTGCTGTTTGAGTAGATGTTGAAGCACTTGTCTTTGTCACTACTCCCTCAGTTGTGTTTGGGACCAGGGTTGAAAGGGTGGTAAAGCCTAAAGTTGCATTTAAAATGGGTAATTGTGAAAAACTTTTCTCAAAGTAAAGGTTGGTTTATTTACTTAATGTAGCAACATGGCCCAGTAGTGGTTGAACAATGAACAGATGAAAATGTATTATCAAATTTTAGTGTGGTATCCAAAGTAAACTGAGAAC
Source organism: Myxocyprinus asiaticus (assembly GCF_019703515.2). Lineage (NCBI taxonomy): Eukaryota > Metazoa > Chordata > Actinopteri > Cypriniformes > Catostomidae > Myxocyprinus > Myxocyprinus asiaticus. Next base: position 20,705,304 of record NC_059376.1, on the reverse strand, counting down.
AGACCTGACACAGAAAATCTCTCTTCAATTAAGGGTTTTGTATGATACTTACTTGATGTCTCTGCTGTTGGAGTGGATGTGGAAGCACTTGTCATTGTTGTTACTCCCTCAGTTGGGTTTGGGTTCAGAGTTGAAAAGGTGTTAAAGCCTATTAAAAGCAAGGACCTTGGTGAAAGTTACTTTTAATTTTAAATGCAAAATTTTCTCAAGGTAAAGGTTGGTTTATTCACCTTTGTGTAGCAACATGACCAAAGAGTGGTAGTAAAACAAATGGATGAATGTGTATTATTAAGTTTTACTGTGGTATCCAAAGTAAACTCTGACTAGACCTCAAAAAGAAAATCTCTCTCCCATGAATGGTTTTATATGATAACTAACTTTGTTTTTCCGATGTTGAAGTAGATTTTAAAGCACTTGACATTGTCAAGTTGTGTTTGGGACCAGGGTTGAAAAGGTGGTAAAGACTATTTAAAGCAAGGACCTTGATTCATATGATTACATTAATTTTAAATTCAACTTTTCTTAAGGTGAAGGTGGGTTCTTTCACCTTTGTGTACTGTAGCAGCACAATTTAATAGTAGTAGAACAAACAGATTCAAGTGTATCGAAGGGGAAAAATTCTAATCCCTCTTTGCTCTTGAAAGTTATATCTTATATTTCATAATCCTCACTTATTCTTTCTAATATTAATCAATGTTCCCTATCTGTCACTCACTCGACGTTTTGTCAGTGTAATGACACTAGGGTCACTCTTGGGAGCCCCAAACACCTTTGATTTTGAAAAAAGGCCAATGGGAATTGGCGAGTGGAATTTGCATGCCACTCCCCCGGAAATACGGGTATAAAAGGAGCTGGCTTGCAACCACTCATTCAGACTGTCTCTTCGGAGCCGAGTGGTTGTGTTCAGTGAGCTGAATTACTCTGCCAATCCATTCACCTCGAAAAGCTGTTGGATTTACGACGCATTACAGCGGCTTCTCCCCCTCTTGCACTGGTGAGGTGCAGAGAATGCCCCTGGGCGCTTCAGTAGCTAAAAGAGTATATTCTTCCTACTGAAAGAGTATATTTTCCCTTCTAAAAGAGTGGCATTAATGGAGAGCGTCTTTTTAAAGATGCACCTTTCACTGCCCGGACCCGGTCTCTGAGCTCCTCCGCTCTCACTACCCTCGATGGTGGGGCTGCCAGGGGGTACTCGGCGATTCCCCAGGTGGATAAGGCGGTTGTGGTGCACCTGTGCCCGCAAAACGCAGGCACCTAGCAGGGCTGCCTGAGACCCCTGTCCAGTGCCTGTAGGGTTACATCGTCTCTGGTGACTAAGGCCTGCGGTGCCGCTGGACAGGCCACCTCTGCCCTGCACGCCATGGCTCTCCCTGCAAGTGCACCAAGCCAAGGCGCTAAGAGAACTGCATGAGGGTAGTTCTGACCCAGGATTGATGCAGGAGCTGCGCTCGGCGACCAACCTCGCTCTCCGGGCGACGAAGGTCACGGTGCGGACTCTCGGCAGGCGATGTCCACCCTGGTGGTCCAGGAGCGCCACCTATGGCTCAACTTGGTTGAGATATGGGAAGCAGACAAGATACGGTTCCTTGATGTCCCCGTTTCCCAGGTCAGCCTGTTCGCTAGGCTGAGGACTTCGCCCAGCAGTTCTCGGTGGTGAAACAGCAGACGGAGGCTATTCAGCACATCCTGCATCGTCGCGGTTCAAGACCTCACACCTCGTCTGCTCATCGCCAAGGGCGTCCTCCTGCCGCAACAACACCGGCCCCACCGCAGCCTGCCCCGTGGCCCGGCCCCGGCGGGGAGCCACCCTCAGGAAGAAGATGCCACCTGTCTCATGGTCGGCCGCCAAGAACCCGAGGAAGGCTTCGAAGCGCCCCTGAGACAGGCGACCCAGGCACGCGGAGACCTGCTGCAGGCCTAGAGATGGTAAGCAGACCAATCCATCCCCCGGTGGAGGGCCGGGAGGAGAATCCTTTGCCTTTTTGTTAATTCACCGCATGCCCAAAGGGCTGTGGCACCTACACGTTCAGAAAAGCAGCGGTTTCCTCATTCCCTGGGTCACATATCCAGTGCTCACGGCCATCATTATCACAACCACTGGCCACTGTTCCTTTATGGCAGGTATGGCGTGCCCAGCTGTGGCACAAACATGCCCACACCAGGTTGGTTCCGATGGACTGCGGGGATGATATTCCTCCTCCCCCCTTCCCGGCCGATCCTATGGTGGGTATCAGGAGCCAGGTAAGTGCTTCGATGTCCCTGGACTCAACACGGCGACAGGGCTTGAGCCCTCTTGATGTGGCGCCTCAGGCTCCGCCCCGCCACTCTGCCCCACCTGCCAGTACGTCCCCTTTTCAGACTGTCCCCTTGGTCCCCAACACCCGGAGCTTGGACATGTGGCTTGCGCTTCCCAACCCGTCGCGATGGCTGACCCAGACCGTCCGACTCGGCTACGCGATTCAGTTCGCCAGGCACCCGCCCAGGTTCAGCGGCATCCGCTTCACCTCGGTGAAGGGCGAGAACGCAGCTACCTTGCATGCGGAGATCGCTACCCTTCTACGGAAGGGTGCGATAGAGCCTGTCCCTCCGGCCGAGCTGAAGAAGGGATTTTACAGCCCCTACTTCATTGTACCGAAGAAAGGCAATGGGTTGCGGCCAATCGGACTGAGAGTATTGAACCGGGCTTTGCACAGACTCCCGTTAAAGATGCTGATGCAAAAACGCATTCTAGCGAGCACCTAGCATCAAGATTGGTTCACGGTGGTAGACCTGAAGGACGTGTACTTCCACTTCTCGGTTTTACCTCGACACAGACCCTTCCTGCGGTTTGCTTTCGAGGGCCGGGCGTACCAGTACAAGATCCTCCCCTTTGGCCTGTCCTTGTCCCCTCGTGTCTTCACGAAGGTCGCAGAGGCAGCCCTTGCCCCGCTAAGGTAAGTGGGCGTCCGCATCCTCAACTACCTTGATGACTGGCTAATCCTAGCTAACTCTCGGGATGTGTTGTGTGCGCACAGGGACCTGGTGCTCACGCACCTCAGCTGGGTGGCGCTTTGGGTCAACTGGGAAAAGAGCAAGCTCTCCCTGGTTCAGAGTATCTCTTTTCTCGGCTTGGAGTTGGACTCGATGTTGGAACGAGCACGCACAGTCGGTGCTGAACTGTCTGAAGGCGTTCAGACAGAGGACAGCGGTTCCACTGAAACTTTTTCAGAGGCTCCTGGGGCATATGGCATCCTCAGCGGTGGCCACACCACTCGGGTTGATGCATATGAGACCGCTTCAGCACTGGCTTCAGACTCGAGTCCCGAGATGGGCATGGTGCCGCGGGACATATCACATGGTCGTCATGCCGATTGTTGCCGCCTCTCAGCCCTTGGACCGACCTAGCATTTCTATGGGCAAGGGTTCCCCTTGAGCAGGTATCCAGGCACATCATGGATACGACGGACGCCTCCAAGACGGGCTGGGGCATCATATGCAACGGGCACGCAGCCGCCTACTCTTGGACTGGCCCCTGGCTGCGTTGGCATATCAACTGCCTCGAGTTGTTGGCAGTACTGCTCGCCCTGCGGAGGCTCTGGCCGTTAATCCAGGGCAAGCATGTGTTGGTCCAGATGGACAACATGGTGACAGTAATGTACATCAACCGCCAAGGTGGCCTACACTCCCGTTGCATGTCACAACTCGCCCGCCGTCAATTCCTCTGGAGTCAGCAGCACCTCAAGTCGCTGCGAGCCACTCACATCCCGGACGACCTCAACACCGCAGCAGACACATTGTCATGACAGGTTACGCTCAGGGGAGAGTGGAGAGTCCACCCCCAGGTGGTCCAGCTGATTTGGAGTTGATTCGGTCAAGCACAGGTAGACCTGTTTGCTTCCCTCATTACAGATGTGCTGGCACACAGCTGACCCCCGCGACTACGCAAATATGCGTTTCCCCAGTGAGCCTACTTGCACAGACTCTGTGCAAGGTCAGGGAGGATGAGGAGCAGGTCGTCCTAGTAGCACCCTACTGGCCCACATAGACGTGGTTCTCGGACCTCATGCTCCTCACGACAGCCCCCCCCGGCGAATTCCCCTGAGGAAGGATCTTCTTTCTCAGGGATGGGGCACCATCTGGCACCCATGACCAGACCTCTGGAATCTCCACATCTGGCCCTTGGATGGGACATGGAAGACCTAAGTGGCCTACCACCCGCAGTGGTAGACACGATCACTCAGGCTAGTGCTCCCTCTACGAGGCACCTGTATGCCTTGAAGTAGCGTCTGTTCTCTAAGTGGTGTTCTTCCTGACATGAAGACCCCCAGAGATGCACAGTTGGATTGGTACTTTCCTTCCTACAGGAGAGGCTGGAGGGGCAGCTGTCCCCCTCCACCTTGAAGGTGTATGTAGCCGCCATTTCGGCACATCATGATGCAGTAGATGGTAAGTATTTGGGGAAGCACGTCTTGATTATCAGGTTCCTGAGAGGAGCTAGGAGGTTGAATCCCTCCAGACCATGCCTCATCCCCTCGTGGGACCTCTCTGTAGTCCTTCGGTGTCTATGGGGAGCTCCCTTCGAGCCCCTGGAATCAGTTGAGCTTAAGGCACTCTCTTTGAAGACTGCCCTCCTGACTGCGCTCACTTCAATCAAGAGGGTAGGGGACCTGTAGGCGTACTCTGTCAGCGAAACGTGCCTGGAGTTCGGTCCGGGCTACTCTCACGTGATCCCGAGACCCCGACTGGGCTATGTGCCCAAGGTTCCCATGACCCTGTTTAGGGATCAGGTGGTGAACCTGCAAGCTCTGCCCCGGGAGGAGGCAGACCCAACCTTGGCATTGCTGTGTCCGGTGCATGCTTTATGCATCTATTTGGATCGCATGCAGAGGGTCGCTTTAGATGCTCCGAGCAGCTCTTTGTCTACTTTGGCAGACAGCAGAAAGGGAGCGCTGTCTCCAAACAGAGGATCGCCCATTGGGTCATTGACGCCATCGTGATGGCATATCACGCTCAGGACGTTCCGCCTCCTGTGGAGCTACGAGCGGCCTCCTGGGCCCTGACCAATGGCGCCTCTTTGGCAGACATAGGCAGAGCAGTGTGCTGGGCAACTCCCAACACATTTGTGAGGTTCTACAATCTCCGGGTTGAGCCGGTTTCATCCCATGTATTGTCAGGTACGAGCAGGTAAGTTCTGGGACAACTGGCCGGGTGTACTGCTTGCGCATAGTGCCTTTCCCCTTCCCTGAGGTGAAGTCGTGCACTTTTGACTCACAGTCGTGTTCACAAGTTGTGATCCCTGGATGACTTTCCTCCTTAGCCCTGTGGCAGACGAGTTTGCGGAGAAATTCGCTGCCAGCCCAGTACCCAATGCTAACAAAGCCCTGTGCTGGGGTAGGTACTCCACATGCGCTGGTTCCCCATAGGTGACCCCATGTGATATATCTTCCGCTAAATCATTTCCCTGTCGGTAAACTGCGTCTTCCTTGGGCAGAGGTTCCTCTGCCCCAGTCACCGTGTTTGTAGAGCTCCTCCCCCTTTGGGTAGGACCTACCATGGGACTTCTCCATATGACATACTTCCGACAAGACTCGGTAAGACCATGTGATGTATTTCCACTCACAATACCCCCCCACCCCACCGGGCGGGGTGTGGTCTCCGGTGTCTTCCCCTTGGGAGTGACACCCCCCTAATGTAGAAACTTATGGCCCCCAGCCGGTAAACAAAATTCCACTCTTTTTGGGGAGCAAAAAGGAAAAGAGGCCACGGCTGGGCTAGCCTGTCCCTATTTGTTGGGCAAGTTGACTTGTTCCCAAAGGACCGTTCGACGCTCATAAGAGCATTGGGGGAGGTTACGTGACAGCCTGGTGCGCTGGCTACGAGGTACACAGCGGTCTGCCCGTCTCGCACTACCAATCCACATAACACAGGTCAGCTTATTGTGCCATTTTGTATAGGGACCCCTAGTGTCAAGGTCAGGCCATTTCAGCGGGTAATTCAGCGTTGTGGCAGTAGGTACACAACGTCTCGTTCCCTCCATCAGGGAACGGGGGTTGCGCAAGTAACCATGACATTCCCTATCTGTCACTCACTCAACGTTGTGTCGATGTAGTGACACTAGAGGTCCCTATACAAAACGCCACAACTGGCTGAACTGTGTTACGTGAAATGGCGGTGTGTGATGGGCAGACAACTGTGTGCCTCGTAGCCAGCGCACTAGGCCGACATGTAACCTCCCCCAACATAGTTATGAGTGTCAAACAGCCCTTTGGGGACAAGTCGACTACCCAAAAGATAGAGACAGGCTAGCCCAGTCGTGGCCTCTTTTCCCCTTCTTTTTTTCCACTCCCTAAACAAAAAGGGGGAATATCCAACTGGGCTGACCAGGTCTAGTCGGGGGGTGTCCCTCCCAAAGGGAGGACACCGCGGAGACCACACCTTGCCCAGAGAGAGGGGGGATATTTAAGTGGAAAATATGTCACATGGTCTTGCCGAACTATGCCGGAAGTATGTCATGTGGAGAAGTCTCATGGTAGGTCCTACCCAACGGGGGAGGAGTTACTACAAACATGGAGACTGTGGCAGAGGGGCATCTGCTGAAGGAAGATGCAGTTTGCCAACAGGGAAACGAATTAACGGAAGATATACATCGCATGGGGTTACCTACAGGGAACCGCCACATGCGGAGCACCTACCCCAGAACAGGGCTTTTAGTTAGCACATGTACTGGGCTGGCAGCGAGTCTCTATGAAAACTCGACTGCCACAGGGCTCGGAGGAAGTCAACCAGGGAACATAGTTTGTGAACACTACTGGGAGTTAATGGCGCACATCTTCAGCTCAGAGGAGGTGAAAGGCGCTATGTGCAAGTGATACACCTGGCCAGCTATCCCGGGCTTAATCCGCTTGTATTGCGTGTCATTACCCAGGATGAAACCGGTTCCACCCGGAGGTTGTAGAACCTTGCAAAGGTGTTGGATGTTGCCCAGCCTGCTGCTCTGCAAATGTCTGTTAGAGAGGCACCTCTGGCCAGGGCCCAGGAGGCTGCTACACCCCTGGTAGAATGGGCTTGTAGCCCTACTGGGGGCGGCACGTCCTGGGCGTGATATACGATAGCTATGGCATCAATGAGCCAGTGGGTGATCCTCTGCTTGAAGACAGCGCTTCCTTTCCGCTGTGCACCAAAGCAGACAAAGAACTGCTCAGAGATCCTAAAGCTCTGTGTGTGATCCAAATAGATGCGTAAAGCGCACACTGGACACAGCAACGACAGGGCTGGGTCTGCCTCCTCCTGGGGCAGCGCTCGCAGGTTCATGACCTGGTCTCTAAAATGGGTCGTGGGAACCTTGGCCACAGAGCCCGGTCGGGGTCTCAAGATCACTGGAGAGTAGCCCGGACCGAACTCCAGGCAAGTTTCGCTGACAGAGAACACTTGCAGGTCTCCTACCCTCATGATGGAGGTGAACGCAGTCAGGAGGGCAGTCTTCAAGGAGAGTGCCTTAAGCTCAGTTGACTGCAAAGGCTCAAAGGGGGCTCTCTGTAGACCCTGAAGAACTACAGAGAGGTCCCATGAGGGAACGAGGTGCGGTCTGGAGGGGTTCAGCCTCCTGGTGCCTCACAGGAACCTGTTGATCAGGTCATGATTCCCTAAGGACTTACTGTCCACTGTGTCGTGGTGTGCTGCTATAGCGGCTACGTACACCTTCAAGGTGGAAGGGGACAGCCGCCCTTCCAGCCTCTCCTGCAGGAAGGAAAGCACCGATCCAACTGCGCATCTCTGGGGGTCTTCCCATCGGGAAGAACACCACTTAGCGAACAGACGCCACTTAAAGGCATACAGGCACCTCGTAGAGGGGGCCCTAGGCTGAGTGATCGTGTCTACCACCATGGGTGGTAGACCGCTTAGGTCTTCTGTGTCCCATCCAGGGGCCAGACATGGAGATTCCAGAGGTCTGGTCGCGGGTGCCAGATGGTGCCCCGTCCCTTAGAAAAAAGGTCCTTCCTCAGGGGAATTCGCCAGGAGGGGTCTGTCGCGAGGAGCGTGAGGTCCGAGAATCACATCTGGGTGGGCCTACCTACTGGTAGTAGGGTGCTACCAGTCCTCCCTGACCTTGCACAGAGTCTGTGCAAGTAGGCTCACTGGGGGAAACGCATATTTGTGCAGGATTCTTGGGAGGCGAACAGGTCTACCTGTACCTGTCCAAATCAACTCCAGATCAGCTGGACCACCTGAGGGTGGAGTCTCCACTCTCCCCTGAGGGTAACCTGCCATGATAGCGCGTCCGCTGCAGTGTTGAGATCGCCCTGGATGTGAGTGGCTTGCAGCGACTTGAGGTGCTGCTGACTCCAGAGGAGGAGACGGCGAGCGAGTTGTGACATATAACGAGAGCGCAGACCACCTAGGCGATTGACATAGGCTACCGTTGCCGTGTTATCTGTCCGAACTAACACGTGCTTGCCCTGGATCAATGGCAGGAACCTCCACAGGGCGAGCAGAATTGCCAGCAACTCGAGGCAGTTGATGTGCCAACGCAGCCGCGGGCCCGTCCACAAGGCGGCGGCTGCGTGCCCATTGCAAACGGCGCCCCAGCCCGTCTTGGAGGCATCTGTCGTGACCACAACATGCCTGGAGACCTGCTCTAGGGGAACGCCTGCCTGTAGAAATGTGAGGTCGTTGAGATAGTTGAGAATGCGAATGCCCAACTCCCTTAACGGGGCAAAAGCTGCCTCTGCGACCTTCGTGAAGATGCAAGGGAACAAGGACAGACCAAAAGGGAGGACCTTGTACTGATACACCCGACCCTCGAATGCAAACCGCAGGAAGGGTCTGTGTCGAGGTAGAATCAAGATGTGAAAGTGCGCGTCCTTCAGGTCTATTGGTGCGAACCAATCTTGATGCCGGATGCTCGCAGGAATGCGTTTATGCATCAGCATCTTGAACGGGAGTCTGTGTAAAGCCCGGTTCAGTACTCACAGGTCCAAGATTGGCCGCAACCCACTGCCTTTTTTCGGTACGATGAAGTAGGGGCTGTAAAACCCCTTCTTCATCTCGGCCGGAGGGACAGGTTCTATCGCACCCTTCCATACAAAAGATTCTCCTCCTGGCCCTCCACCGGGGGATGGAGTGGTCTTCTTACCAGCTCCAAGGCAGTGGGTTTCGTTGACCCTAGGTCGCCCATCTCAGGGGTGCTTTGAAGACTTTCGTGGGTTCTTGGCGGCCGGCCGTGAGATGGGTGGCGTCTGCTTCCTGTGGTGGGCTCCATGCCGGGGCCGGGCCAAAGGGGCGGGCTGCAGTGGAGCCGGTGCAGTCACCGCAGGGGGACAGGATATGCCAGATAGCCTCCGTCTGCTGCTTCACCTTCGAGAACTGCCCGAGAGACCGCGCCGTGACCTTCGTCGCCCGGAGAGCGAGGTCGGTCACTGAGCACAGTTCCTGCATCAGATCTGGGGTGGAACTACCCTCGTGCAGTTCTTTTAGTGTCTTGGCTTGGTGGACCTGCAGGACAGCCATGGCGTGCAGGGCAGAGGCGGCTTGTCCAGCAGCACTGTAGGCTTTGGCCGTCAGGGACAATGTGAACCTACAGGCCTTGGACAGGAGCTTTAGGCGTCCGCACCAGGCGGCGGTGCTCTGCGGGCATAGGTGCCCCACGAGCACCTTATCCACCGGGGGAATCACCATATAGCCCCTGGCCGCCCGGCCATCGAGGGTAGTGAGTGCGGGGAGCTGAGAAATCGGGACCGGGCAGTAAAAGGTGCCTCCCACGATTTTGTCAGCTCCTCGTGCACTTCTGGGAAGAAAGGCACTGGAGCGGGGTGTGGCTGCTCTGAGCAGCACCGCGAGCCCAGGAAAAAGCCCGCGGCCGCCCGGGAAAGCATGTCCGTCATTTCCGCATCAGCTTGTGACTCGTCCCCGAAGGGGGGAGCACAGCTGAGGCTTCTGCATCCGACTGGACAAGCCCGCTCTCTGATGCTGCGCTCGAGAGCTCATCAGCTTCGCGGGCTCCGAACAAGAGGTCCGCGGGGGGATACCTGGTGGAGGCGGTCCTATTGGGGTCCCCAAATCACCCCCAGTGCTAGCCGCACTGGCCTCATACCCGTAGGTAGAAGGACCGAGGCGGGGAGTGCGACCGCAACGTTGCCATGGTCATGTTCTCACAATGAGAACATGAACCATCCATGAACGCTGTCTCCACGTGGGTCACGCCCAGACACAAAAGACAGCGATCGTGACCATCTGAAGTTGAGAGGTAACGACTGCAACCAAGAATAACACACAAAAGGAAAGGCATCTTTAAAAAGACGTTCCGTGTGTGCCGCTCTTTCAGAGAAATATACACTTTTAGGAAAATATACTCTCTTTTTTCTGCCGAAGCGCCCAGGGGCGTTCTCTGCAGTGCTCCAGTGCAGAGGAGGGAGAAGCCGCTGAAATGCGCTGTCAGATCCAGCAGAGGTGAATGAACAGTCAGCTCAGTAAACATCGACCGTTTGGCTCCGAAGAGAAAATCTGAATGAGTGGTTGCACGCCAGCTCCTTTTATACCCGTATGTCCAGGGGAGTGGCATGCAAATACCACTCGCCAATTTTCATTGGCCTTTTATCAAAGACCAGAGGTGTCTCGGGCTCCCAAGAGTGACCCCTAGTGTCACTACATCGACACAACATTGAGTGAGTGACAGATAGGGAACTTCACTTTGACTTCCTGTCTATCTAACTGTTGTATCTCAACAACTTGTTGTGCCTATTGAATCTGCAGAGACCAATCAGTAAACTCTCTCTCATTTGAATATTGCAAAACCTGATTCTGAGTTTTTATCCCTCAATATTCATATTGGGGACCCAGCTGTCACCCCCTACAGTATTATCAAGTTTAACTATGGTATCCAAAGTAAACGGAGACCAGACCTGACACAGAAATGAAGGGTTTTGTATGATACTTACTTGATGTCTCTGCCATTGGAGTGGATGTGGAAGCACTTGTCATTGTTGTTACTCCCTCAGTTGTTTTGGGGACTAGGGTTGAAAAGGTGGTAAAGTCTATTAAAAGCAAAGACCTTGATTAATATCAGTTCTTTAATGTCAAATGTAACCTCTTTTTCTAAAGGTCATAAATTTATTATTTCACATCTATGTAAAAAAAATAAAAAATAAAAAGTGGTAGGACGAATGGATGAGAGTGTATTATCAAGTTTTACTGTGATATCCAAAGTAAACTCTGACCAGACCTGACACAGAAAATCTCTATGAAGAGTTTTATACAATCACTTACTTGGTATTTCTGTTGAAGTAGATGCTGAAGGACTTGCCATTGTCATTATTATCTCAGTTGTGTTTGGGGTTGGAGGGGTGGTTATGTCTGTGAAAGCAAGGTTTTTGTTGATCTGTCAAATTGAAGCCTGATGGTTAAGCATCAAAGCATGTAACATAAAGCTAGCAAGTTCAATCCCAAGCTAAATGTAAAAAGTGGTAACCTGCAAATGTTATCATAAGAAGGAATTTCTGACCTAAGTCACCTAACCCTTAAAAATGACTTTTGTTGTGAACCTAATGTAGTCAGGTTGATTCAGGCCTGTTAAATAATGACTTGAATCAACAGTTAATTTAGATGTGACCACATGAAGCAGAACTTTTTTTTATTATTGTAGGGCAGAACCCAATCTGAAGTTCCCTATCTGTCACTCACTCGACGTTGTGTCGATGTAGTGACACTAAGGGTCACTCTTGGGAGCCCGAGACACCTCTGGTCTTTGATAAAAGGCCAGTGAAAATTGGCGAGTGGTATTTGCATGCCACTCCCCCGGACATACGGGTATAAAAGGAGCTGGTACGCAACCACTTATTCAGATTTTCTCTTCAGAGCCGAATGGTCTTGCTCACTGAGCTGAATTCCCACGACTGTTCATTCACCTCTGCTGGATCTGATGGCGCATTTCAGCGGCTTCTCCCTCCTCTGCACTGGTGCACTGCAGAGAATGCCTCTGGGTGCTTCAGCAGAAATAAGACTATATTTCTCTAAAAGAGTGGCACACATGGAATGTCTTTTTAAAGATGCATTTTTTTAAAGATGCCTTTCCGATTGTGTGTTATTCCTGATTGCGCTCGTTATCTCTCGCCTTCTGACGGTCATGATCGCTGTCTTTCATGTCTGGGAACTGCTCACGTGGAGACAGCGTTTGTGGATGGTCATGTACTCATTGCGAGGACATGTCCATGGCAACGATGCGGTCGCAGCTCGCCTTCGTAAGAAAGCAAGCCACCCTAGAGGCTCCCCGCCAGCGCGGCTAGCACTGGGGGCGATTTGGGGACCCCACTGGGACCGCCTCCAATGGGTATCCCCCTTCGGACCTCCCATTCCCCAGCACACTCATCTGCCCCGATCGGGATTCCAGATGAGTCCTCATGGCGAGTTCGACCTCTTATTCGGATCCCTTGAAAGTGATGAGCTCTCGAGCCTAGTTGGACGCGGAAGCCTCAGCTGGGCTCCTCCCTTCGGGGACGCTTGCCCAGTCACAGGCTGACGTGGAGATGACGACATGCTTTCCCGGGCAGCCGTGAGCGTCGGCTAGAGTGGAACCCTCCGCTCTTCCCTGAACCCTCGCGGCTCTATGATTGGTTCCTGGGCTCACGGCGCCGCTCAGAGCCACGCCACACCCCCGTTCCTTTCTTCCCGGAAGTGCATGAAGAGATGACAAGATCGTGGGAGGCACTCTTTTACTGCCCGGTCCTGATCTTTTCAGCTTTCCCGCCTTCACTACCCTCGATGGTGGGGCGGCCAAGGGCTATTTGGCAATCCTCCGGTGGATAAAAGCGCTCGCGGTGCACCTATGCCCGCAGAGCACCACTACCTGGCGCGGGTGCCCAAAGCCCCCGTCCAAGGCCTGTAGGTTTACATCGTCTCTGACGGTCAAGGCCTACAGTGCCACTGGACAAGCCGCCTCAGCCCTGCACACCATGGCTCTCCTGCAAGTCTGCCAAGGCACTAAAGCAACTGCACGAGGGTAGTTCCGCCCCACGATTGATGCAGGAACTGTGCTCGGCGACGGACATTACTCTCCGAGCGACGGAGGTCACAGCGCGGTCTCTCGGGCAGACGATGTCTACATTAGTGGTCCAGGAGCACCACCTTTGGCTCAACCTGGTCGAGATGGGTGAGGCCGACAGGACACGATTCCTTGCTGCCCCCATCTCCCAGGCTGGCCTATTCGGCGACACCGTCAAGGACTTTGCCCAGCAGTTCTCGACGGTGGAGCAGTAGACGGAGACTATCCGGCTCAAGATCCCGCACCCCGTCTGCTTGTCACCAAGGGCATCCTTGGCCCGGCCCCGACGTGGAGCCCACCGCAGGAAGCAGACGTCACCCATCTCACGGCTGCCCAGAACCCATGAAAGGCTTCAAAGCGCCCTTGAGACGGGCAACCCAGGGACGAGGAAACCCGCTGCTCTGGAGCTGGTAAGCAGATCTCTCCATCTTTTTGTTACCTTTACATTTAATTGCGCTGCATGCCTAAGTGGCTGCAGTACTCAAGAATCCAGCAAGAGCGGTTTCCTTGTTCCCTGGGTCACGTATCCAGTGTGCACGGCCGTCATCACGACCACCGCCCACTACTCTATTTTGCAGGTTTGGCGCTCCAGCGGCGGTCTCCCGCCCCTGAGCGCCCAGCAGTGGCACAAATCTGCCCCCGATGTGACAGTCTCCACGGGTCACGAGGACAGGCCTCTTCCTCCCCCGTCCCAGGCTGTTCCGAGGGTGGTCATAAGGAGCTAGGTAAGTGCTTCGATGTCCCTAGACTCAGCACGGCCACGACATGGTGTGGCACCTCGAGCTCTGCCCCACTGGGATGCCCCACCTGCTGGTACATCTGACGACATTTGGTCCCACTTGCGTGGAATTTGGACGCGTGGCTTGCAATTTCCAATCCGTTACGATGGCTATGCGATTCAGTTCGCCAGGCATCCGCCCGGGTTCAGCGGTGTCTACTTCACCTTGGTGAAGGACGGAAACGCTGCTACCTTGCGCGGAGATCGCTACCCTCCCATGGAAGGGTGCGATAAAACCTGTCCCTCCGGCTGAGATGAAGAAGGGGTTTTACAGCCCCTACTTCATCGTACCAAAAAAAGGCAGTGGGTTGTGGCCAATCTTGGACCTGCGAGTACTGAACCGGGCTTTACACAGACTCCCGTTCAAGATGCGGATGCAAAAACGCATTCTGGCGAGCATCCGGCATCAAGATTGGTTCGTGGCGGTAGACCTGAAGGACGCATACTTCCACGTCTCGATCCTTCCTCGATACAGACCCTTCCTGCGGTTTGCATTCGAGGCTCAGGCATATCAGTACAAGGTCCTCCCTTTCGGCCTGCCCCTGTCTCCTCGCATCTTCACGAAGGTCGCAGAGGCAGCCCTTGCCCCGCTAAGGAAGGTTGGCATTCGCATTCTCAACTATCTTGATGACTGGCTAATCTTAGCTCACTCTCAGAACATGTTGTGCGCACACAGGGACTTGGTGCTCTCAAACCTCAGCCGACTAGGGCTTCGGGTCAACTGGGAAAAGAGCAAGCTCCTGCCGGTTCAGAGCTTCTCTTTTCTCGGTTTGGAGTTGGACTCAGTCTCTTTGACAGCGCGCCTCACGAATGAGCGCATCCAGTTGGTGTTGGTCTGTTTGAAGGCGTTCAAACAGAAAACAGCGGTTCCACTGAAACTTTTTCAGAGGTTCCTGGGGCATATGGCATCCTCAGCGGTGGCCACCCCGCTCGGGTTGATGAAAATGAGACTGCTTCAGCACTGGCTTCAGACTCGAGTCCCGAGATGGGCATGGTGCCGCGGGAAAAATCACGTGGTCATCACGTCAGTCTGTCACTGTCTTTTCAGCCCTTGGACCGACCTCTCATTTCTAAAGGCAGGTGTTCCCCTAGAACTGGTCTCCAAGCGCATCGTGGTCACGACGGACGCCTCCAAAATGGGCTTGGGTGCTGTTTGCAATGGGCATGCAGCTGCCGGCTTGTGGACGGGCCCGCAACTGCATTGGCACATCAACTGCCTTGAGTTGTTGGCAATTTTGCTCGCCCTGCGGAGGTTTCAGCCGTTGATCCAGGGAAAGCACGTGTTAGTTCAGACAGACAACATGGCAATGGTAGCAGATGTCAACCGCCAACGCGGTCTGCGCTCTCGTTGTTTGTCACAACTCGCTGCCGTCTCCTCCTCTGGAGTCAGCAGCACTTCAAGTCGCTGCGAGCCACTCACATCCTGGGCAACCTCAACACTACAGCAGACACACTGTCATGACAGGTTACCCTCAGGGGAGAGTGGAAACTCCATGCCCAGGTGGTCCAGCTGATTTGGAGTCGATTCGGACAGGCACAGTTGCACCTGTTTGCCTCCCAAGAATCCTCCCCACTGCCCGCTCTGGTACGCCCTGACCGAGGCACCCCTCGGCATAAACGCGCTGGCACACAGCTGGCCCCCTGGCATGCTCGGACCTCACGCTCCTCGCGACAGCCCCCCCATGGCGAATTCCTCTGAGGATGGACCTTCTTTCTCAGGGATGGGGCACCATATTACACCCGCGACCAGACCTCTGGAATCTCCATGCCTGGCCCCTGGACGGGACGCGGAAGACCTAAGCGGTCTACCACCTGCAGTGGTAGACACAATCACTCAGGCTAGGGCCCCCTCTATAAGGCGCCTGTATGCCTTTAAGTGGCGTCTGTTTGCTAAGTGGTGTTCTTCCCGACGGGAAGACCCCCAGAGATGCACAGTTGGATCAGTGCTCTTCTTCCTGCAGGAGAGGTTGGAAGGGAGGCTGTCCCCTTCCACCTTGAAGGTGTACAATGCTGCCATTGCAGCACACCACGACACAGTCGATGGTAAGTCCTTAGGGAAGCATGACCTGATCATCAGGTTCCTAAGAGGCTCCAGGAGGCTCAATTCCCCCAGACCGCGCCTCGTTCCCTCATCGGACCTCTCTGTCTTCAGGGTCTACAGAGAGCCCCCTTTGAGCCTTTGCAGTCAGCCGAGCTTAAGGAAGACTGCCCTCCTGATTGCGCTCACTTCCATCAAGAGGGTAGGAGACCTGCAAGCATTCTCTGTCAGCGAAATGTGCCTGGAGTTCGTTGTGGGCTACTCTCACGTGATCCTGTGTCCCTGACCGGGCTATGTGCCCAAGGTTCCCACGACCCCTTTTAGGGACAAGGTGGTGAACCTGCAAGCGCTGCTTCAGGAGGAGGCAGACCCAGCCCCGTCATTGCTGTGTCCGGTACGTGCTTTACGCAACTATTTGGATGCACACGCAGAGCTTTAGGATCTCTGAGCAGCTCTTTGTCTGCTTTGGTGCATAGCGGAAAGGAAGCGCTGTCTCCAAGCAGAGGATTTCCCACTGGCTCATTCACACCATAACTATGGCATATCACGCCCAGGACATGCCGCCCCTGGTAGGGCTACGAGCCCATTCTACCAGGGGTGTAGTGGCCTCCTGGGACCTGGCCAGGGGTGCCTCTCTAACAGACATTTGCAGAGCAGCAGGCTGGGCAACACCCAACACCTTTGCAAGGTTCTACAACCTCTGGGTTGAACTGTTTTTTTCCCAGGTAGTGGCACACAATACAAGCGGATAAGCCCGGGATAGCCGGCCGGGTGTATCACTTGCACATAGCGCCTTCCACCTCCTTTTGAGCTGAAGACGCACGCCATTAATTCCCTGTAGTGTTCACAAGTTTTGTTCCCTGGTTGACTTCCTCCGAGCCCTGTGGCAGTCGAGTTTTTGGAGAGACTCGCTGCCAGCCCAGTACACGTGCTAACTAAGAGTCCTGTTCTGGGGTAGGTGCTCCGCATGTGGCGGTTCCCTGTAAGGCTAACTCCATGCGATATATATCTTCCGCTAATTCGTTTCCCTGTTGGCAAACTGCGTCTTCCTTGGGCAGAGCCCCTCTGCCCCAGTCTCCATGTTCATAGTAACTCCTCCCACATTGGGTAGGATCTACCTTGAAGACTCTCCACATGGTCGGAAAGACCATGTGACGTATTCTTCCATTTAAATATCCCCCCCTCTCTTTGGGCGAGGTGTGGTATCCGCGGTGTCTTCCCCTTGGGAGGGACACCCCCCGACTAGACCTGGCAACCCAGTTGGATAATCCCCCTTCTTTTTTAGGGAGTGGAAAAAGAGAAGGGGAAAAGAGGCCACGACTGGGTTAAGCCTGTCTCTATCTCTTGAGTAGTCGACTTGTCCCCAAAGGGCCGTTCGACACTCATAACTATGTTGGGGGAGGTTACGTGTCGACCTGGTATGCTGGCTATGAGGCACACAGAAGTCTGCCCACCACACACCGCCAGTTCACATAACACAGTTCAGCCTATTGTGGCGTTTTGTATAGGGACCCCTAGTGTCACTACAGACACAATGTCGAGTGAGTGACAGATAGGGAACGACATGGTTACTTGTGTAACCTCTGTTACCTGATGGAGGGAACAAGACGTTGTGTCCCTCCTGCCACAACGCTGAACTACCCGCTGAAATAGCCGGACCTTGTATCGGCTCCTCAGCATAAAACCTGAATGAGTGGTTGCATACCAGCTCCTTTTATACCCGTATGTCCGGGGGAGCGGCATGCAAATACCACTCGCCAATTTTCATTGGCCTTTTATCAAAGACCAGAGGTGTCTCGGGCTCCCAAGAGTGACCCCTAGTGTCACTACATCGATACAATGTCTCATTCCCTCCATCAGGGAATGGAGGTTACACAAGTAACCATGTCATTTCTCATCTCCTTGAAGTTACTGAAGTCTACCTCCATTTGGGTGAATATTGTCTGCTAGATGGCAAATACCGAATATCAAGTATGACCACCTTCTTGCAATTTCTGTTGATGGAGTAGATGTTGGAGCACATTTCACAGTAGTTATTTCTGCAGTTGTGTTTTGAATCAAAGTTGAAATGGTTGTAAAGTCTATCAAAAGCAATGACCTAGATTAATATGATTAGATTATTAGATTCTTTTCATTTGTAACCTTTGTTTGCATTCGCGAGGCACACTGTGAATAAACACAATGCAAAGATATTGGAGCAAACGCAGATAGGTGCCATTTTCATGTTGACTGCGGACCGGACCTTAATTAGTTTTACATGTTCTTCCTGCGGTAATGTTCACACTGGAAATTTGCATGCATTTCTTGATGCTGATAGGGTTATTCTGTTCATGAATAAGGCCTCTCAACCGCTCTATTACAGCTTCTCTTGAAGCATTGATTTTAAAGTCAGCTGTGCATCTGAATGATTTTAGTGGTGGAGCTGCAAAGATAGCGCAGAAATGAAAATAATGGACAGTTGCACAGCAATCGAAAGAACTGAACAGCGAGGAAGAACTTAATGGGACCACAACTTAGGGAGCTACACTTTAATGAATAATTAGATTAATTATAGTGTGATGTAAAATACAACAGAATATAATCTGCCTCATCTTATTACAGGGATCTGAGCTTCATTCTGATTGGCTCTCACTTAATGAAACCTAATAACTACAAACTGTTTCAAACTAATGATGCAAATTCAAAACTTTAAAGAAGACAAACTTCTTTACCTGGTGTCCTCTGGCAGAATGTCCCATCAGTTGGAGCAGAATTGATGCATCCACAGCTAGTGTTTGGATTGTGGCTACAACCCCCATGTTTAGAGCATTGTTCAGCTGGCCAAACATATTGATTCTCACATTTGCACTCAGTTTTGTTTGTATTCGAGAGGCATACTATGAATAAACACAATGCAAAGATGTTGGAGCAAACAGATAGGTGCCATTTTGATGTTGACTGTGGACCGAACATTAATTTGTCTTACACATCCTACCTGTGGTGATGTTTACACTGGAAATTTGCACGCATTTCTTGATGCTGATGCGGAAATTCTGTCCATGAATAAGGCCTCTCAACCGCTCAATTACATCTTCTCTGGAAGCATTGATTTTAAAGTCAGTTGTGTATTTGAACGATTTTTGTGGTGGAGCTGCAAAGATTAGGCAAAAATGGAAATAATGGACCAGTCAGTTGCACAGCAATGGAAAGAACTGTCCAGTGAGGAAGAACTCAATGGGAACACAACTTAGGGAGCTACACTTTTATGAATAATTAGATTAATTATAGTGTGATGTAAAATACAACAGTATATAATCTGCCTCCTCTTATTAGAGGAATCTGAGCTTCGTTCTGATTGGCTCTCTCTTAATGAATCCTATTAACTACAAACAGTTTCAAACTGACACTGAAAATGTACAACTTCAAAGAAAGACAAACTTCTTAACCTGGTGTTCTCCGGCAGAATATTCCATCAATTGGAGCAAAATTGATGCGTCCACAGGTAGCGTTTGGATTGTGGCTGCAAACCCCATGATTAGAGCATTGTTCAGAAGACCAAACGTATTGATTCTCACATTTGCACTGAGTTTTGTTTGCATTCAAGAGGCATACTGTGAATAAACACAATGCAAAGATGTTGGAGCAAACACAGATAGGTGCCATTTTCATGTTGAATGTGGACCGAATGTTAATTCGTTTTACACATCCTACCATTTGTGATGTTCACACTGGAAATTTGCATACATTTCTTGATGCTGATGGGGAAATTCTGTCCATGAATATGGCCCCTCAACTGCTCTATTACATCTTCTCTTGAAACATTGATTTTAAAGTCAATTGTGTATTTGAATGATTTTAGTGGTGGAGCTGCAAAGAATGGGCAAAATTGAATAATGGACCAGTCAGTTGCACAGCAATGGAAAGAACTGTTCAGCGAGGAAGAACATAATGGTACCACAACTTCGGGAGCTACACTTTTATGAATAATTATATTAATTATAGTGTGATGTAAAATACAACAGTATATCATCTGCCTCCTCTTATTACAGGGATCTAAGCTTCATTCTGATTGTCTCACACTTTTTATTTATATTTTTTTATATTAATATTTTCATGAAAAAAACAACAACAAAAAAGTCATATCGTCTCACACTTCATGAATCCTAATAACTACAAACAAAAAGTTTCAAACTGATAATGAAAATGTACAACTTTAAAGAAAGACAAATTTCTATACCTGGTGTCCTCCGGCAGAATATCCCGTCAATTGGAGCAAAATAGATGCATCCACAGGTAGCGTTTGGACTGTGGCTACAAAACCCATGTTTAGAGCATTGTTCAGTAGACCAAACATATTGATTCTCACATTTGCACTCAGTTTTGTTTGCATTCGAGAGGCACACTGTGAATAAAAACAATGCAAATATGTTGGAGCAAACACAGATATGTGCCATTTTCGTGCTGAACGTGGACCGAATGTTAATTAGTTTTACACATACTACCATTTGTGATGTTCACACTGGAAATTTGCACACATTTCTTGGTGCTGATGGGGAAATTCTGTCCATGAATAAGGACCCTCAACCGCTCTATTACATCTTCTCTTGAAGCATTGATTTTAAAGTCAGTTGTGTATTTGAAGGATTTTAGTGGTGGAGCTGCAAAGATTGGGCAAAAATGAAAATAATGGACTAGTCAGTTGCAGAGCAATGGAAAGAACTGTCCAGCGAGGAAGAACATAATGGTACTACAACTTAGGGAGCTACACTTTTATGAATAATTAAATTAATTATAGTGTGACGTAAAATACAACAGTATATAATCTGCCTCCTCTTATTACAGGGATCTGAGCTTCATTCTGATTGTCTCACACTTTTTTATTTTAACATTTTCATGAAACAACAACAACAACAACAAAGTCAGGTTGTCTCATACTTCATGACACCTAATAACTACAAACAAAAAGTTTCAAACTGACAATGAAAATTTACAACTTCAAAGAAAGACAATCTTCTTTACCTGGTGTCCTCTGGCAGAATGTCCCATCAGCTGGAGCAGAATAGATGCATTCACAGGTAGTGTTTGGACTGTGGCTGCAAACCTCATGTTTAGAGCATTGTTCAGAAGACCAAACATATTGATTCTCACATTTACACTGAGTTTTGTTTGCATTTGAGAGACACACTGTAAATAAAGGAAGTAATTTTCAAATAAAGGAAATGTAATTTTCATGTTGAATGTGGATGGAATCTTGATCCGTTGCACTCATCTCACCTGTGGTGATGTTTGCACTGAAGATTTTTACGCATTTCTTGACACTGTTGGGGAATTTCTTTCCATTAATTAGGCCTCTCAACCGCTCAATCACATCAACATTTGAAGCATTGATTTTGAAGTCAGTTGTGTATTTAATTGATTTCAGTGGTGGAGCTGCAAAGACTGGGCAACAATGAAAATATTGGCCCCATCAGCACAATAACAGAGGAAGAACTGGTCATCTGATGGTACCATAACTATAATTTTATAAATTACAAAATTAATTACAGTGTTCTAAAACACAACACTATATAATATGCCTCCTCATAGCACACCAAGTGATAGTCACCAAGGTGTCAATTCAACTTTTCTGTTCAAAATGAAATTTTTATAGCGATTGCTCATCTGTAGTATGTTTCTAAAATGTTTGTTGGTAACGCTGAGCAGATTTTTTCATGACTTTTATTAATCATATTATGTATGAATCTGCCCTTTTTAAAGATGTTTAATAGATGTTCTTTAAAAATAGAGCGGCTATTAAAAGTTAAAGTTAAAAATAGAATGGCTATTTCCAGGTGATGCACTCTTTCAAAAATGTCTTGCCAAGGTCTTTATGTTTACTATGATAAAATGACAAAATTCATGACAAACTACATTCCTGCTCTTTGACAGTTGACAAGATTCATGACAAACATACATTCCTAGTTTTTGACTGTTTTTCCTTTTTCACCCAATTTGGAATGCCCAATTCCCAGTGCGCTTTTTTAAGTCCTCATGGTTGCGTAGTGATTCACCTCAATCAGGGTGGTGGAGGATAAATCCCAGTTGCTTCCGTGTCCGAGACCATCAACTCGCACATCTTATCATGTGGCTTGTTGAGCACGTTGCCACGGAGACATAGCGTGTGTGGAGGCTTCACGCTATCCACCGTGGCATCCGCGCCCAACTCACCACACGCCCCACCGAGAACGAACCACATTATAGCGACCATGAGGAGGTTACCCCATGTGACTCTACCCTCCCTAGCAACCGGGCCAATTTGGTTGCTTAGGAGACCTGGCTTGTCACTCAGCACGCCCTGGGATTCGAACTAGCTAACTAGTGAACTCCAGGGGTGGTAGCCAGCATCTTTTACCACTGAGCTACCCAGGCCCCTCATGTTTTGACTGTTTTAAACTTAAGCAAGGCTGTTTTCTTTTTCACGATTACATTGGCATGTGTATTATTCTAGACCTAATTATCTATGATGAATAATTGTATTTAATGGCCTTACTTGTGTTGAGATTCACATTGAGTATTGTGACATTTCGGTTGACACTTTTCGGAAATGTGTATCCTTGAAGAAGGGTCCTCAAGTGGTCTTGCACCATTTCCCTTGAAGCATTTATTTTGATGTCGATCATGTATTTGAATGATTTCCAATATGCTGCCAGAAGTTGACAGAAATGTATTGTTAAAATTCCCAAAGAGCCATTCATACCCATTCAAGTCCCTTTCAAGAAGGTAACTTCAACGCTGTGTTAGAGGCTGATGCTATGGGAGCTCCTCCCAGGGGCGGTGACCTTTAAACACTTTATCATCACTCCAATTTAAATGGAAGGTGAAACTTGGCATTCCATTTATGCTGACATCATAGTGAGCACATAGACCTTAGTCCAGCTTCACACTGTCAGAAATGTTGTCATTCAGGGCAATGTAGACATTTCTCGTGCTCCTGGAAACATAAACCAATGCTTCGCTGAGCTTTCTGCACCCTTTCAGTGGGAAAGAGTTCCATACTTCTTCCTGAATGTGCCAGCAAAGATGGCGCATGCGACACATTTAAATTCTGCATGAGAATTTTCGCTTTTTACCTTTTCGCAAATGAGTTTCTCCTGTACTGACGGACCCCCAGCATGAGTTCTTTAATGCGTGCTGTAATAATTATTATTTTTTTTAAATGTACCTTACATTTCACAGCAGATGCACTGAAGGACAGATTATATCACAGCAGGTGCACTGAATGTGGTGTTTAGATGTTTATAATGACTGGTTATGATATGGCTATGCACACTGCCATATTGTTTACATGGGACTCAGAGTTCGTATTAGAGGCACAGAAGTTTCGAAAAGCCCAGCCCTTCCACTTTCCCAGCACCGGAAGTGGTTAGAATGAGTGACGGACAGAATGCGAGAAGGCTCGAGTAGACTAACTAGTTTTTATATTCTAGTTTGACGTCAGAAAACATGGCCGCACCGCTGCATCAAAACAGTGCGCTCCGACGCATAACTTTTATTTAGTGATTGTTTGAATGTTTGTAACATATAAAAATAAAGATACAGTATTCTGAAGTTGAAAAGACTATTTGTGCAGTTGGTTCATTATCACAACCACTTCGGTCCCTATTTTGCTGGTAAACAGCCACTTCAGTCCCTCTTTTGCTGGTAAACAGCAGCAGGAATGCAGATCACACCAGTTTGATTGAACGTGTCTGAACCCAGACTACTGTAAACACCAGTTTGTTCGTACGTGCGAAAGGGTTAAAGCTTTTTGGAGCAATTCAACCATGTCAAACGGCTAAAGAGCCTCGATATTCTGAACAGAGCTGACGAAGTAAAGAGAAAACACCTGCTTTGCACCCACATCAATTACATGATTTTTCACACCTTCACATCAAAACACTTACTTGCATTTATCACAGTAAACTGTAACAGAATTTTTCAATACGACCGTGGAAATTGTAGCTAAGAAAAAACTGGGATAGCACATACTCTGTCATGGGTATTTTGGATTGAAAGACTTGCTTGGGCTTGACTAATGTAGAGATGACAAATTGTCACTGTAGAGTTTACCTCATTTCACAAGGCAATGAGCTGGCATCAAATGATTGATGATCACTTGTATGTGATTGCATGACTATTTATTTTTTTTTTCTGTATTAACTGATTTTGTTGTGGATGTCCCAATGTGGATATTGGATTTGCACTTTTCAGAGAGCTCAATAAAATATTAAAATTATACAACAAAAAATTATCAAAAGTTTTTCGAAAGGCCATACAGTTCTCAAATAATGCACCAAACAAAGTGGAAGGCAAGTCGCCAAAATGGATCTTAAGCGGTATCTCAGCAACAGCAACTTTGTGTGTTTCATTGTCACCACACCCTAACTGTACCATACAAACTTGGTGTCATCGCCACCTGTTGGTCAATATTTATAAGGAATTGTATTGTAATTTAAGCAATTCTACTTCTGTTTTTTATAATGCTTCTCTTGAAATCGTAATCAGTGATGTCCAGTCATACTTCCTTACATGCTGTTGGTATGCTTGGCCCCGTAATCACTGCTTATTACTATTATTATTATTATGTTAATATTTACAATTGTATTTATGATCTAATTTGTATTAGTAACTTTCCACCGGTTGTCATAGAGTGATTATTAAAGTCATTGCAAAAGGGGACGTTGAAATAAATTAAAATGCTTGTATTTGGGGAGGTCGTTAAATACGATTTTTTGACCACTTCGTTATTTTGATTATATTTTTGATTCGTTTGAAGTGTAATTTCAGTTTAGAAAAATTTTAAGTTTGTGTTTCATGTTTTAATAAATGAATAAAATTTTTAAAGCAAAACAGACCGATAGAACTGAAAAAAAAAAAAAAACGATCCCTCGATCCACATCATAACATGGAAGGCCAATACAATCACTGTGAATACTAGCCATGATTTGTGTCACTTGATGAAAATGATTAGCAATACTGTACATACATTCACTATAATTTAATGGAGACTACATCCAAATCCTGAAGAGAATGATATTGTCACTGGAAATATGCCAGACTGTGGTGATGGGGGCGAGGTTGAGCGCTGGCTTGTGAATGGAAAGCGAGATCAGGAGATGAGAACGGTGAGGATCACCACCTGTCATTGATTGACTCTAACAGCTGTTTGTCATTGCAGTGAGAGTGGAGATGGTTTTAAGAGCGAGCCAGACACCAGTGAGGAGAGAGAGCTGCCCATGCACACACACCCAGAGAGCGTGTTTCTTACAGTTAGCTGAAAAGCGAGTTTTGAGTTGTGAAAATAAAATAACCTGAGTAGGATTTCGCCGTCTCCCGCTTACTCCTTTTTACCTCTTTGTGAACTTGCTACACAGAAATTAAACAAGGATGCAGTTAATACACAAATGAACGTAAGTCCATATTTCTATTCTTCTAATTCATTGCATATGGCCCGTTTACACAACCAGCTTCTGATGAATGTGCTGTCTTTGTTTAGATTCCTGGTGCTTGAAAGGGAATGGACTGTATGATAGGATGCAGATGGTGCAATATCCAGAGAAGAAACTCTAAATTAAATTGCACTTGACCCGGCCCATTAGCGCTTTGTGCGCGCAATTTGGCTATACTCAACTGCGCCTAGACTTGCCGCATGCTTGCATGAAGATACCAAAATTCATGGCCATGCCTACTGATTTTGTGCATATTACTTAAAGCATAGCATTGTGCTTTGTACTAGCACTCTTAAAATAGGGCCCTGTGTTTGCTTGTAGACTGCCAAATCTTTTGATTGGCCTCCAAAGCAAAGAATTTCCCAATGGGTTGTGGATGCCATTGCGCTCGCGATACCGCATAACTGTACAGTAGCTTCTGATTTTTCGCTGTTAAGGGATTGAGAGATGCATTCTCCTTCCTTCAGTTGGAAAATCCTGATGGTGTGAAACTGGACTCTGGCTTATATGCTCACTATGACATCAGCATAGGCAGAACGCCAAACTTCACCAGCCAAAAAAATTGCTGTGATGATAAAGGTTTTCAAGGTCACCGCCCCTGGGAGATGCTCCCATAGCATCAGCTTATGATGCAGCATCTAGTTCCCTCCTTTCAGGGAACCAAGGTTATTTAGTAACCAAGACGTTTCTCTTCTGCAAACTGTAGACACATTTTCTCTTGTTTTCACTTACAAGATGACATTTTTTTAGTAGATGCTGTTGAAAAGGGAACATTCCTTTAGGTTAGGTATAGGTATGTTAGTTAATTTAGTTAATATGACATTTTACAAAAAAAATAAAATAAAAATTGAAATAGTTGAGAAGTTAAAAAAGCAAGAGTGTTGAATTGAGCTCTCTTAACAATTGTCATCTATATAGTAGTACGCTTAGCCGTTCTTCTTGGATTTGTTTGTCTACTAGATGCTGAAACTTCTTCAGTCAGTTTCAAAGAAAACACATTTTCAATTATCAACACAAGATGTAATGATTTGTCATCATTTTATCCCAATTTCTTTTTTTTTTTTTTCCTTATTTTGTTTTCGGCTTTTTGCTACTTAACAAAAGTTATTTTAACTTCATTTATTCCAACAAAACTTTTCTTTTATTAAATTTTTCATTCAAAACCACCCATGATAATAATTAAGTGATTTAATTTCAAAATGTCTTATGTTGCCAGTTACAATTCTTGAAAGGCAGAACAGTACTGAAATCTTTCTTCTTTTTACAAAGCTTGCTAATCAGCATATATTTTATTATTTTCCACTCTATATATTTTATCACTTCTCTCTTTTTCTATAATTCAGCTTGATCATCTTAATGTAACAAATAGACTCTTTTCAACCTTTGTTTTTAGCCTTAGCCATGCCATCTATTTCTAATCATTATAAAATGTATACTTTTAAAATAAATTAAGATTAATGTTTGAAAATCTCCCATTGAATTAGCTGTTAGAATGTTCAACATTTAAAGTCTAACAGACAGAAATGACAATACATGGAATATTTGCACGTTGAATTGTGACTGGTCTTCTTTCTTACATCAATTCATCCCTTTAAATAGTGTATTTCTATCAATACCTCTCTTTGTTCCTCTGTCTGCATGCAGGGCTTACAAATTTTATAAAACATTTTACCTGAAACTTTAACACTATTCTTTAGCTGCCTTGCAAGAACTTCATTCAATTAATGCAAATCCAGTTAAAAACTGTTTCCATGGCTTTTCTTTCTTTTTTTTTTTTTTTTGGTCAAAAATCTCAATGTCTTACCTTGCTGTTATTTATTTAACTTAACTATTGATTTTTATTACAGTGCATACTGTAATTTGTTATTTATTTATTTTGTCTACCATGTTTTAAGACATGTATTGTATATCTGATTGTTTAATGGCTGAATCACATAAATTTAACTACTAACCGTTTTTCCATAAAAATAAAAAAAACAACAACAAAAAAAAACACTTACCTTGTCTTGCTTGTTTAGAGTTACTTATTTCTTCACCCATGTAGGGTGGCTGGAATTTAGAGTAAAGACAGAACTGGTTCTAAGTTTATCAGTAACAAAATGTCTTAAAGATATGCAAACAGTGCTTGAGTTGAACAACAACAAAGCCCAGATTCAATGCAAATTCAACATGCAGTATTTTGATTTAGATATTGCACTGACTGACATTGAAGTGTGGGATATAGAGTGCAGTACCAAATGTCTGAAAAAGATTGTTGTAATTTCACCCTGATTAAAAAGTGTTTTAGGATAGTGCAAAATGCTAACAAGGAAATAAAACAGTTCTGTTGCATTCTTACTGGTGTCATATGCCATGTATTCTCACTAAGAATTCCAGCTGTCTGTGCATGACTTAGCCTTTCTATTTCCAGTGAAGAGGTCACATACAGCGCGATTACAATTCTCTGTATCACTGTAACAACAGCCATGTCTGTGTGGAGAAAAGACAACAAAAATTGTATGTTATGTATTTTATTTCAGTCTTTTGACTAACTCAAATCCAATGTTATAGATATTATTAATTTTAAAGGTGAATTAATAATGTTTATAATATAACTTTGGATACAATAACTAGCCAAAAGAAAGAAATATGCCCCCTTTTTTTTTTTAAAGTTATTTATATACAATTTTCCTGACATGTGAAAAACAGATTCTTTTGATAAATGTTAGTTAATATTTTTTTGCCATAAAACACAAATCCTGAAGCATCAAATCTAACTTCTTGATTTGCAAATCATAACCTGAAGTTAACAAATAGGAAAGTGATGTAAAGTCTGTATATGTACTGCTATATGTACCTTAATTTTTTTGTATTAATTTATTGTTACATTTATTAAACAAATGCATTCCAGTTCTGCATGCATGCAATACAAGACTTTTTTGTTTAGCAAGTGTTGCTTAACAGAAATGTATACCTAACCCTACACCAACACCATAACATATTGTAAAACACATCACTATCACAATTAAAGGGTTAGTTCACCCTTTCATCATTTACTCACCCTCATGCCATTCCAGATGTGGATGACTTTCTTTCATCTGCTAAACTCAAATGAAGATCTTTAGAAGAATATCTCAGCTCTGTAGGTCCATACAATGCTAGTGAGTGGGTGGCAAAATTTTTAAGCTCCAAAATCCACATTAGGGCAACATTAAAGTACTCCAGATGACTCTGGTGGTTAAATTCATATCTTCTGAAGCAATATAATAAGTGTGGGTGAGAAACAGATCAATATTTAAGTTATTTTCCTTCACTTTCACTTTCTCCTGTTTTTGGTGATTCACATTCATTGTGCATATCGCCCCCTAGTGGGAGGAGAATTTATGACAAAAAAAATGACTGAAATATTTATCTGTTTCTAACCCACACGTATCATATCGCTTCTGGAGATATGGATTTAACCCCTGGTGTCTTATGGATTACTTTTATGCTCTCTTTATTGGATTTTGGAGCTTCAACATTTTGGCACCCATTCATATGCAATGTATGAACCTACAGAGCTGAAATTTTCTTCTAAAAATCTTAATTTGTGTTCTGCAGAAGAAAGAAAGTCATACACATCTGGGATGCCAGGAGGATTAGTAAATTATGAGAGAATTTGCATTTTTTGGGTGAACTATCCCTTTAACAAATTTTCCATAGGATTACAACAGAGAACACTATTGTGAAACAAACCAATCAGATTACAAATAAATCCATACTTACTGTATTGCCATATAATTTAACAAGATTAGAATGTGATTCTGTTGAAACAATTATGTTAACTTATCTTTACCAAAATGAATAAAAGTGTTCATTTAAATTTAAATTTATAGGAAATTTGATTATAATTGTTCTCATTTACAACTGTACTCATTATTATCAAGTTAATTTACTCTCTACCTTATGTAAATGTATTTATAAAGCACCCTTAAAAATGATTCTAAATCAAACAGCTATACCCAGGATTTAAAACAGTAAAATACACTTAAAGTCACCAAAGGTGAAAATACTAAGAAACATCCAACAAAATAAAAATTTACAAACTGACCAATTTTATTGATACTCAAGGGTCAATGGAAATAGATGAGTCTTAAAACGTTTGTTAAACATGTAAATGGTGTGGGGGAGAATCTAATTTCCACTGGTAGGTTATTCCATAACCTTGGACCAGTATGTAGGCTATATGAGCAGAATCACCTGGTAAAAAATCAAGTCTGGTCTTACCTTGGTTGGTGTCCAGTCTCAGCTTGTGATATTTTACTTAAGATAGAAAATTCATCCCAACTGTCCAGCTGCAAAAATTTTCAGCACAGTGAAGATTCAACATTTGTTCTGTAAGGGCAATTTGAGCACTCACAAGACAAGTGTAACTGGTTCCTTTCTCCCCCCTCTTTTGTTTTCTAAGAAGGAAGTTTAAATGTGTCAGATGCTTGTAATATTTTAGGCTGCTCAGCATTAAAGATAAGTATCAGCACATTGTTGAGAAAAGTTCTTCCAAATAGTAAAGGTAGCAACACTACCACTCCTCCACCCACAAAATCAGCAAAATTCTGCTTTGTTCTCAGATTCAGATGTTGTAGAAGAGACCTGTCGATCAAACAGCAGTATAAATATAAGCTCAAATTGGATTATGCAAAGATCTTGCTCTGAATATATGTATCTTTCTGACATCAGATTAATATAGGCTGCCCTCCAGCACTAGGTACAAAAACTGCCACTCACACCTACCCAATCACACAACACAATTTGAATTTGTACAGTTAAATTCTAAGTTAAGGCAGCTCAGTGCAGCCTTCAAATTATGTTCAAAAATGCCATGCCACATAAAAACAGTAGGGGAGTTCGGGGTTGTTTGGCACAGAAAAAGATAAATATTTAAGTCCTTTTCCTTCGCTTTCACTTTCTCCTTCTTCTGTTTTTGGTGATTCACATTCATCATGCATATCGCCCCCTACTAGGCAAGGAGGAGACGTTATGACAAAAAATGACTGAAATATTGATCTGTTTCTAACCCATACCCATCATATCATTTCTGGAGATATGGATTTAACCACTGGAGTCATATGGATTACTTTTATGCTCTCTTTATGTGGATTTTGGAGCGTCAACATTTTGGCACCCATTCACTTACATTGTATCTTCATTTGTGTTCTGCAGAAGAAAGAACACTATCTGGGATGCCAGGAGGGTGAGTAAATTATGAGAGAATTTTAATTTTTTGGGTGAACTATCCCTTTAACAAATTTTCCATAGGATTACAACAGAGAACACTATTGTGAAACAAGCCAACCAGATTACAAATAAATCCATACTTGTTGTATTGCCATATAATTTAACAAGATTAGAATGTGATTCTGTTGAAACAATAATATTAACATATCTTTACCAAACTGAATAAAATTGCTGAATTCCTTCAGCATTCATTTAAATTTAAATTTATAGGAAACTTGATTAAAATTGTTATCGGTACTCATTATTAGCCTAGTTAATTTATTCTCTACATTAAGTCAATTTATTTATAAAGCACATTTAAAAAACAAAGTGCTATACCCAGGATTTAAAACAGTACACTTAAAGTCACCAAAGGGGAAAATACTAAGAAACATCCAACAAGATAACAATTTGCAAACTGACCAAATTTAAAAACATAAAACACATAAAAACAGTAGGGGAGTCCAGGGTTGGTTGGCACACTTTTAATTTTTAAATGTTGAATATGTCTGGAGAACAAACATTTAGATCAAACGGTTAACCAAATGTCAACCGTGCACATCTCTACTATTTAACTATTCCTTTAAATTTGCCTAGAGCAGGGTTTTTGCAGGTTTCATTTTGTTCAATTTAAGACTTTTTAAAAACTATTTTAAGACCACATAAATGGACATGTAACAAACTCTCAGATATATGCAATCATTATTATTTTTAAGTTTAAATGAAAAGGGAGCACATATACATTTAATATGGTAACATTTTAAAGCTTACAAACTCTACTTTCTATAGAACTACATTACTTTTTCCTAGAAGTGCATAGGAGTGTTCAGGAAATCTGCTTGAAAAGCTTGCTTGTTTGATCATGCTAGTAGCACAGAAATCACACATTCCATGTGCACACGTACATTAGACTTTATGCTGTGTAAGAGAATGTTGTGAATACATTGATGTCAAGGGGGGTGGTATGTATGACAGACAGAGCAGTAAAACACATGGGTTTGCGAAAGTCCCTGCAACCAAAAAATAGAAAATATTTTGAGATGTTAAACACCTCAGCTTGAAAGTAGAAAACGCCTCCAGTTACACATGTAACCTCAGTTCCCTGAAATGAATTGCTATGCACTATTGGGAAATACTTTCCACAATGACCAAGTTGAAACCCTTGTACAATAACACCAATTTCCTGATTGGCAATGGTGTTTGAGCCCCGCCCCTTCAGGCGTGCACTTGGCCTATATAAGTGGGCCCTCAATCACCATTACTTCAGATATTTCTGACTGAGGGACAGAGGGCTTTACTCTGTAGTAGTAGTGCAGCCAGCTTTCGCAATGCCTCTTTCCCTTCATCTCAGGGAACCGAGGTTACATGTGTAACTGGAGACGTTTCCTTTCGATTCAATTCACTTGACCTTGCTATGCACTATGGGGAACAGATTCCCATCCTACCGCACTACGTGGTGTCACATCCCCAGGGGTATAAACACTTAAATAGAGATATGAATAAAGCGTCACAGGCCTACAGGCCCATGACTTGTAAGACATGCCTAAGAGTATATATACAGTATAAATGAATAACCCCACATGGGTAATACCAGATGGGGGTTAATATAGCCTGGGGATCTACATAGATACACATGGTGTAATTTTAACTCTTTTGCAATCATGGTTGAAAAAGTAGGTTTTATTCTCATAGGTAGTGCTTGTAACTTCACAGTGGGTATTATAACCACAGTTTACATATTTGGAGCTATATTCATTATAACTGGTAGCCTACCCATAACAGAGGGTTTTGTCATACCCATTGGATATATAAAAAGCGCTCTAAACAGAGAATACATGTGAAGAGATAGATGCCATGTCCAGGTTGTAAAACCCCACAAACGTTTTCTTTTTTTGTGCGAAGACCAGCCTGCTGCCAGACATGTCTTGTAAGGACACGCCATTTGTCCACACCCATGAAGAGGCCATGCTTCTAGTTGAATGCACTTTTAAACCAATAGGGCAATTCACACCATGTGATTCGTAAGTGAGGGCGATTGCATCAACAATCCAGTGAGAGAGCCTTTGTTTGGAGATGGATATGCCTTTCGTGTGAAGTAGCACCAGTTTGCAAACACCTGCCATTTAGTGCATAGAGGCATCTCATGGATAGTGCTCTAGACTGTACAATTTTGTTTATCACAGACTGAGCCAATTCCGGCTGGTTCGATGTGCTCTGTTCAGAGGCCACAAGTGCAGGTTCCACAGCTCTGGCTGGGGATGCCAGATCGTGCCTTGTACTTGAGAAAGGAGGTCCCTCCTCAGTGGTATTTCCCATGGAGGGCCGTCCAATAACTCTATCACGCATTTTTGTGTTTCGCAGGCCATTTGTGAGCCAATGCGTCCTCCCCCAGTGGGGCTTGGGACATGGAATACTAGAGGGGATAGTGGGCATTCTCCACAGAGGTGAATAGGCCAACTTCCGCTCTGCAGAACAATTCCCAAATTCTCAGAACTGTCTGAGGTTGAAGCCTTTACTCCCCTGGTAGCATTCCCTGGTGTGAAAAAATATCGGCACCATAATTCAGGCAGCCCAGGATATATGTCACGCGTAGGGAGAGGAGATGATGCCCACTCCATTGGAGGTGTTTTGTCATGCTCATCAATTGTGGCAACTGGACTCTGTCCTGGCGATTTATGTACGCCACTACTGTAGTGTTGTCCAAACAAATCAGTACGTGGTGATTCACAACGTCGGAATGGAAAGCCTTCAAGGCTAGAAAGACAGCCAGTAGTTCTAGGCAGTTGATGTGCCCGGACTGAGGCAAATCACTATGCAACCACGAGGACTTAAAAAGCACATTGGGAGTTGGGCATTCCAAATTGGGAGAAAAAAAGGAAAAAATAAATAAAATAAAAAATAAATAAAATAAAATAAAAAAAAAAACTTCAGCGGACATGTTCTCCCCAGTTTGAACTGAGACAGACACTGAAGAATGGCCTGAACTTGCTCACTTGTGAGGTGCGCATGCATGCTCACGGAGTTGAGCTGAACCCCTAAAAAGCAGATTTGTTGGCTGGGGGAAAGCATTGCTTTTTGCATAGTTGACATACAGGCCACTATTTTTCAGGTGGCAAAGCAATAAGTCTCTGTACTTGCTCAGCATGGCCTCTGATTTGGCTAGTAACAGCCAATCGTCAAGGTAATTCAACGCACACACACTGTTCATTTTCAGTGGGGTGAGTGCCGCATCGAACACATGTGAACGTACGGGGAGCCAGAGACAGACCAAAAAGAAAGGACTTTGAACTGTTACGCAGTTTCCTTGTACGCAGATCTCAAAAAATGCCTGTGATGCGGTGTAATTGGTACATGAAAGTACATGTCCTTCAGGTGTACTGATGCAAACCAGTCCCGTGGATGGCTGTGTGATAGGATCTAAATGGCTGCTGCCTTTCTTTGGAAAGAGAAAATGGTGGCTGTAAACCCGCTGTGGACTTCGCAGTCCGGGACAGCCTCCATCGCGTTCTTTGCGAAGAGATTGTGAATTTCTCCGTGCAATATTCTGTGGTGGGACCATACGTGACAGAATGCCTCTGAAGCGAGGTGGCTGGCGTATGAACTGAATCATATAGCCGTGCTCCATTGTTTTCAATACCCAATTTGACACGCCCTCAAGAGCTTGCCATGCATCTGTGCAGCGGGCTTTCTGATTTGCCCATGACAGGGGATAGAGCACCGCTCACCATAAGGAAGCGGTCTGCGATGGACCGACACACCCATTAGGGCTCGCGCAGTGAAACAGCGGGCTTATTGATTCGCTCGCTAGCAGAGACAGAGCGCCGCTCACTACAGGGAAGCGGTTGACCATACTGTGTGGGGTGTGATAGACTGACACCCCCGTTAGGGCTCACGTGCAGCGAGACAGCAGGTTTATTGATTCGCTTGCTACAGGAGACAGAGTGCTGCTCACCATAGGGGAGCGGTTGATAATAGTGTGTGTTAAATGTTTGTGAACAAAACACACACATTTATGCACTGTCCTGGCAGTCTACGGTGGGGAATGAGCAGTAGGGCTGAAACAATTAGTCGACGTTATCGACAACGTCGACAATAAAAAAATTGTCGACAAAATTTTTTGTTGTCTAATAGTCATTTGATGTCATTTAATGTAACATGAGATCATATTGAACTCTAATGATGACGTGTGAAGAATTACACAGCTCACAGTCCAGATGCACTCTAAACATTCCAAACAGCTTCAGGTGAGGTAGATTGCAAAGTATGAGGGGAGCTGGAGCTCTTTAAAGGAAACACCCCTGCATTACATCTTTAATGCAGTTATATTTAATGCATTATAGCTTTATTAAAGTTCAAATAATATGGAAGCAAATTACGTAAATAACTACAAACTCCGAAACGGGCATTTCTCTCTGTGGTCAGCGCCTCTTCTATGAGTTGCGTGAAGTGTCCCGATCTAAGGGGGGGGGTAGAGATTGAAAATCACCCGGCTGATGTACACTCTGTCGCGGGGACACTCATCCCTCGAGCATATGCTTGCTGCAGCTAGATTATAACGTGATGGCTCGCAACTTATTGAATGATAATATATGTCACTGTGCATTTCTTGTCGTGAAGAAAATTGGCAATACGCAGCTTTATTAATAAGAGACAGTTTGTTTTTTTGAGAGTTAAAGATAGATTGAAGTGAACAAAAAAGTAAGAGAGGGTAGTCTTCGTCCCATTATACACTGCAACAAAATACATTTTGATTTGTTTTTGTTTTGGCTTGTTTTCCAATATAAATATCTAAAACTCCTTTAAAACAACGTACATTTTCTTTAGCAGTTGTACTGCAGAAATATAAATTGTTATCTGAGAATGTTGAATATAATATTAAAAATACAAATATTTTAAAATATCTAAAAATCCTTTAAAAACAAAGATGCATTCACCTGAGAAGTAGCATAAGATATATAGATGTGCTTTTAGAGAATAGATCTTGAATATAAGTATATTTTGTCTTTACTGCACTCACAGAAGTCTAACCAAGTCAAAAAATACACTTACAGTATATAATAAATAGAAAACAAGACAAAAACACTTGATAACAATAGGATTTTTTGCAGTGAATTTCTTTACTGAAACTTAATAAAAGGTATTTTTTCCCTTTAATACAGTGAATGTCATTTTTAGGTATTTTTAAAAGATGATTGTGTCCTCTTTATTGTTAGTAAGCATGTTTAATACAACCTTTTAAGTCGGGGCAAAAGCTGAATAATCGGTTAAGAGCAAATGATTAATTGTTGCAATAATCAACAAATAGTCGAATAATCGTTCAAATAATTGTTAGATTGATTATCAAAATAATCATTAGTTGCAGCCCTAATGATCAGCATGTGAATGTGTGCATTTCGAACAGGCAGTGAGGATATTACAGATTTTTATGTGAACATAATCACACAGAAACAACATACGTGAGACCTCCCGGTGAACACCGGTGGAGAGGAGAGTGAATAGCGTGCGAGCGCTTATCTGCTTCCGTGAGAATATGGTTTATGTAGACATCATCACACAGAAACAACATATGCACAATCTCCTGCCGAACTCCGGCGGGGAGAGAAAACGAACGGTGCACTCAAGCAAGTGCAGCGTGAGCAGACACAGCAAGCACTTCTCTATTGATTCTCTATTTAGAGCATTGTTTATGTGAACAAAACACACACAGAATCACATTTGCGTGACTTCACATTTGGCTCGGCTGTCTTTGTCAGAGCCAGAGCAGCAGGGGCGGGGTTCTCTGCCTAGCACTAACCCAAAGTAGAGCGGTGAGTTATAGGTCATAGGCTGTCACTGGGGACTTTTTTTTTTTTACCCACAGCACCCTCCTGAGGGAAATTTCGTGTCACATCCATGACGTTACATGTCAGCTTGAGTCGACGGCTGCTTTTTTAACCGCAGTCCTCTGACTCCAAGGCCAACACTTTATGGGGTGAGTTAACATGCAAGTCGGATCTCTGGGAAGAATGGCACTGTTCTTTGAGACTGGATTGTTGAGAGGACGTGAATCAGCTCTTTATCAGTGGCTTGTGCACGCACCTCGCACTCACTGAGGGGAGGTGCGGCAACATCCTCCGTGGACCACTCACCCATATTCTGAGGTTGTGAGAGACATGGCATCATCCCCATCATCAGAACCACCGAACGTGATGAGGCCGTGCATTCTCACAGAGGGCTGGAGCTCATCATGTGCATATCATACCGGCGAGGATGCAACGTCGAAGGATTAAGGGGCTCTCAGGGTTTGTGCCCATGCAAGATCCTCCTTAAATCCAACCAGCTCAACCTTGAGGCCAAGCCATGCCCCCTCATGTGGTCCCTTGGGATCTAACACAGAGGAGGCGGGTGGGAGGGCGCAAGAGGTGGAATTGTCTCACAGAACGAGGGCAATCCTTGAGCGAAGGATCCTGAGACTTATGCCCTTCTGACGGTGGGATGTGCTGCTTGGTTTTGGAACACTCACAGAACGACAACTTTAAAAAGACGCATTGCTCACAAGCAGCTCTTTTTATGAAAAATCCTGTAAATAATAATAATAATTAATACACACACACACACACACACACACACACACACAGTGCCTTGCAAAAGTATTCAGACCCCTGACTTTTATCTCATATTACTGAATTACAAATTGTGCAATGAAATTTCATTCTGTTTGATATTTTATTTGAAGATATTTCAGTTTTGTATTATTTTTTTTTATATTTACCAACATAAAACCAATGTCACCTCACAATAATTGATTTTGAGTTTTAGTGTTTTAAAATAAAATATCAATCAGAATGAAATTTCAGTGTACCATTTGTAATTTGGTAATACGAAAGAATTGGCCAGGGGTCTGGATACTTTTGCAAGGCACTGTATATACAGGTGCATCTCAATAAATTAGAATGTCGTGGAAAAGTTCATTTATTTCAGTAATTCAACTCAAATTGTGAAACTCGTGTATTAAATATATTCAATGCACACAGACTGAAGTAGTTTAAGTCTTTGGTTCTTTTAATTGTGATGATTTTAGCTCACATTTAACAAAAACCCACCAATTCACTATCTCAAAAAATTAGAATATGGTGACATGCCAATCAGCTAATCAACTCAAAACACCTGCAAAGGTTTCCTGAGCCTTCAAAATGGTCTCTCAGTTTGGTTCACTAGGCTACACAATCATGGGGAAGACTGCTGATCTGACAGTTGTCCAGAAGACAATCATTGACACCCTTCACAAGGAGGGTAAGCCACAAACATTCATTGCCAAAGAAGCTGGCTGTTCACAGAGTGCTGTATCCAAGCATGTTAACAGAAAGTTGAGTGGAAGGAAAAAGTGTGGAAGAAAAAGATGCACAACCAACCGAGAGAACCACAGACTAATGAGGACTGTCAAGCAAAATCGATTCAAGAATTTGGGTGAACTTCACAAGGAATGGACTGAGGCTGGGGTCAAGGCATCAAGAGCCACCACACACAGACATGTCAAGGAATTTGGCTACAGTTGTCATATTCCTCTTGTTAAACCACTCCTGAACCACAGACAACGTCAAAGGCGTCTTACCTGGGCTAAGGAGAAGAAGAACTGGACTGTTGCCCAGTGTTCCAAAGTCCTCTTTTCAGATGAGAGCAAGTTTTGTATTTCATTTGGAAACCAAGGTCCTAGAGTCTGGAGGAAGGGTGGAGAAGCTCATAGCCCAAGCTGCTTGAAGTCCAGTGTTAAGTTTCCACAGTCTGTGATGATTTGGGGTGCAATGTCATCTGCTGGTGTTGGTCCATTGTGTTTTTTGAAAACCAAAGTCACTGCACCCGTTTACCAAGAAATTTTGGAGCACTTCATGCTTCCTTCTGCTGATCAGCTTTTTAAAGATGCTGATTTCATTTTCCAGCAGGATTTGGCACCTGCCCACACTGCCAAAAGCACCAAAAGTTGGTTAAATGACCATGGTGTTGGTGTGCTTGACTGGCCAGCAAACTCACCAGACCTGAACCCCATAGAGAATCTATGGGGTATTGTCAAGAGGAAAATGAGAAACAAGAGACCAAAAAATGCAGATGAGCTGAAGGCCACTGTCAAAGAAACCTGGGCTTCCATACCACCTCAGCAGTGCCACAAACTGATCACCTCCATGCCACGCCGAATTGAGGCAGTAATTAAAGCAAAAGGAGCCCCTACCAAGTATTGAGTACATATACAGTAAATGAACATACTTTCCAGAAGGCCAACAATTCACTAAAAATGTTTTTTTTTATTGGTTATTATTATGATGTATTCTAATTTTTTGAGATAGTGAATTGGTGGGTTTTTGTTAAATGTGAGCAAAAATCATTACAATTAAAAGAACCAAAGACTTAAACTACTTCAGTCTGTGTGCATTGAATTTATTTAATACATGAGTTTCACAATTTGAGTTGAATTACTGAAATAAATGAACTTTTCCACGATATTCTAATTTATTGAGATGCACCTGTATATATATATATACACTCACACACTACCGGTCAAAAGTTTTGAAACACTTACTCATTCTTTATTATAATTTTTTTCACATTTTAGAATAATAGTAAAGTCATCAAAACTATGGAATAACATAAATGGAACTATGGGAATTATGTTGTGGCTAAACAAAATCCAAAATAAATCAAAACTGTGTTATATTTTAGCATCTTCAAAGTAGTCACCCTTTGCCTAGAATTTGCAGACATGTACTCTTGACATTTTCTCAACCAACTTCTTGAGGTATCACCCTGGGATGCTTTTTAAACAGTATTGAAGGAGTTCCCATCTATATGCTGGGCACTTATTGGCTGCTTTTCTTTATTATTTGGTCCAAGTCATCAATTTCAAAAACTTTTTTTTTTTAATTACATTTTAGTTTTATAATGAAATAAATTAATATGGTGGCACAATTATATTTTTGTCTACAAAACTAATTTCAAACATTTAAGCATATACCTTCAGACCAAAAGATTTTTAAGATCATGAGAAACATTTCAGTCATGTGTTTCAAAACTTTTGACCGGTAGTGTGTATATATATATATATATATATATATATATATATATATATAAATACACATTGTAGGCGATTTCGTCGGTGAACAGCATGGGAACTACTCAGCCCCAAGCTGAGATGCACTGTGTGTTCTGACACCTTTTGATCATGGCCAGCATTAAGTTTTTCAGCAATTTGTGCTACAGTAGCTCTTCTGTGGGATCGGGCCAGACAGGAAAGCCTTCACTGTCCACGCGCATCAGTGAACCTTGGGTGCCCATGACCCTGTCGCCGGTTCACCGGTTGTCCTTCTTTGGACCACTTTTGGTAGATACTAACCACTGCCTACCGGGAGCACCCCCTGCCGTTTTGCAGATGCTCTGACCCAGTCGTCTAGCCATTACAATTTGGCCCTTGTCAAAGTTGCTCAGATCCTTACGCTTGCCCATTTTTCCTGCTTCAAACACATGAAATTCAAAAAACTGACTGTTGCTGCCTAATATATCCCACCCCTTGACAGATGCCACTGTAACGAGATAATAAATGTTATTCACTTCACCTGTTAGTGGTTTTAATGTTGTGGCTGATCAGTGTATGTACTGCATATGAAAGGATACAATGCCCCTACTGGAATGCTGCGTGGCGCATTTGATGGCGAGGTGGCAAAAACTTCACCAGAACACACAGAGGAGCAGTAATCCTTCTCGATGCAGGTGCAAGAACACAGGCAGCAAGTCGTCCTGCTGGTGTCTCGCAGAGAAGAACCGTTTGCTGTATGTGTATCTCGATGGCAAAGCTGAGAGGGTATCCTAGATGAAGTCAAATGTTTGTAGTCATGAAGGAAGAATAATCTGAAGTAGTGGTGATTGAGCGCCCGCTTATATAGACCAAGTGCGCCTGAAGGGGCGGTACTCAAACACCATCACCAATCTGGAGATTGCTGTTATTGTACAAGGGTTTCAACTAGGGCTGAAACGGTACATGTATCTGTGCCAAACCTAATGGATACAGGGCCTTCTGTATGGTACATGCAGTCACATGAATGATTACATATCTTAGCATGCATAAAACCAATATTAAAACAACATATAACGAACAACACAAAACCACGTAGAACTAAAATGAAAAAAGACTGCGGAGCAACACGGAACCACACAAAATCAAAATTTAACAGAGCAGAGCGTCACACGGTTCACTAGAAAATGTGGATCAGATAAATGCATGTGATGTTCATGCAGACAGTTCTTACATCAACGTGCACGCTGCCCTGGCAGCATTCACTCTCCGTGTTTATATCCGCGTCTCCCACTGAACGCGCTTAGATGCGATATACAATATGGAACAGCCTTTCTGTCTGCCTCCAACTCACACCCCCCTCCCCCATCAAACCTGGGCCCAGGACAGAAAGGTCCAGTTGTCCCCCCTTATTGGCGGCCCTGGGCACATCTAACATGATGACTCATTTGCGGTGACATTATCCACATGTGTCTTTTAAGCTTACAGGAGCAAAGCATAAACAGCCTGTGCAAGTTAGTCTCACCATGGCATTCAAGCAGTCTCTCGCTGCAAGCTCAGACAGAGCTAAAGCGATAACGAATGTCATAAGAGTATTTATTGCTGCAGATATGTGACCATACTCAGTCGTCGAGAACATAGGATTTAAGCTGCTTAACATGCTTCAGCCCAGTTATAATGTTCCTACAAGAACGCATTTCAGCAATTCTGTAGTGCCCACTCTATATAAACAAGCACGTGCTGTAATTGTCCAGCAGGGGACATTGTCAGTGTGAACATATCCGCCTTCTCCTCTGATAATGTCGATATTTTGATTTTCCCGAAACTTGAAAATTTAATGATAAGTACAAGTGGTGAGCTGAAAGGCATGGCACAGAATTCTGCACTGCTAGTGTCTTAATTTTGTTACAATTATTATAATTGCACTTTTTACTTTTATTATTATTTATGTTTGTATACAATGTGCATATAAGAGGCTCTTAAGTTTTGTATTGTAATTTCGTTGAAGAAATAGGGCAGTCATGTATAAATGAGCCTTCACAATAAGAATTGTTGCCCACCAGCCACCGTGTTTTCAAAATAAATAATTTAAAGAAAGATTCTTTGTATTCTTTGTTACTAAAACCGTACCGAACCGTGACCCCAAAACCAAGGTACGTACCGAACAGTGAATTTTGTGTACCGTTGCAGCCCTAGTTTCAACTAAGTCACTGAGGAAAGTATTTCCTCATAGTGCATAGCAATGTCGAGTGAACTGAATCGAAAAGGAACTTAATCAGTCAGGGGAGAGATCAAAAAAGAGCTGTAAAATCAGAAAATGTTTACTTAGTTGTTAGGTTCACGTTTAAAATATCCTATACACTGTCACAGTAAATTCACACAATTCATGCACAATAAAAAATATATGAGACTTAAAGGACTTATATTTAAGTCAAGAATAAAACGTTGTGGCTGATTTGGGCAACAAGCATTAAGTTGTG
This sequence comes from Myxocyprinus asiaticus, assembly GCF_019703515.2. Taxonomy (NCBI): domain Eukaryota; kingdom Metazoa; phylum Chordata; class Actinopteri; order Cypriniformes; family Catostomidae; genus Myxocyprinus; species Myxocyprinus asiaticus. The sequence continues at coordinate 20,663,281 of NC_059376.1, read as the reverse complement.
CTATCAAAAACACAATCTCAATGTCACAAGAGTATTTTGGCACACACCACCTTCTTTCCCGGTTATTGTACTGTGAAAATCTCATACCGTTGCAACCTTACTGGGAACACAGGAATGACTCCGGCCTAAGCTGGTTGGCTGGTTTTATCTGGCCAGTTGGTTGGTTTTAGAGGGGTTTTGAACACTTTTTAGATTGTTAGACTGGGAGACCAGCTAGCCTCTTACCTTAAACCAGCTTGCCCAGGCTGGGAGACCAGCTAAGACCATACTGAGCAGCTAAATAAGTGTTTAAAACCCCTCTAAAACCAGCATGACCACTTATGACCAGGCTGGTGACCAGCTAAAAACAGCCAACCAGATTAGGCTGGTTTTATTTTTTATTTTTTTTTAGCAGGGATAGGGCAAGGTTAATTTTGAGGGTGTGAAAAAACACAGGCTGGGTTAATATTAAGTAATTATTAATTTTTATTATAGTAATAAATTAAGTAGGTTATGACCAAACATTCCAACATTTAAATATTAAATTGTAAATTTAAGACTTTTTGCTTCAATTTACGACTTTTTAAGGTCTTATTTTCAAAGACAACAAATTAATACTTTTAAAGACATTTTCAAGACCTGCTCACCCAAACAGCAAAATATTTCTTACTCCCCTGCTGCCCACATTCATGTGGTAAAAATGCCTTTTCTATGTTCAGAAACTTGAATGCAGTTGGCAATATTTATGTGAATAACTTGCTTTCTTGAACAATGTTGCTCATAAAAGCTGCAGTTGCTCTCTCCAGTTTGGGTTAGGTCTCTACTGGGGTGTTGTCTGTTACTATAGACTGTACTTTACTGTTAATGTAGACTGCGTAATCTGCGTATAGAGAGCTGCAGAACTGCAACTCTGTACATATCGTAAATGGGTCTTTCCTACAATTTGGTGACATTCCGGCTTTGAAACTTTTGAAAAATAAAACATACTTTTACAAGTTTCTTCATGTTTCATCATTACAGGGACATATTAAAGATTGTATTAGTCATAATGGTCAAGCTAAATTACTAAAAAAATGATCTATCCAGTTAAATGGGCAGCATCAGGGTGGACAATAACAGGGTGGACATTCAGTGGATAAATGAGCCACTGCATGGTCTGTGATTGATATCTAGGAAACATATTTGTAAACTAATATTTATGATTTTATTTCTGTTAAATACTGTATATAAATTATTTTAATAATTAAAAAAAAAATTATTTTCTCCCCAATTTGGAATGCCCAATTCCCAATGCGCTTTAAGTCCTCGTGGTGGCGTAGTGACTCGCCTCAATCCGGGTGGCGGAGGACGAATCTCAGTTGCCTCCGCGTCTGAGACCGCCAATCTGCGCATTTTATCACGTGGCTTGTTGAGTGCGTTACCGCGGAGACATAGCGCACATGGAGGCCTCACGCTATTCTCCGCGGCATCCACGCACAACTCACCACATGCCTCACTGAGAGCGAACCACATTATAGCAACCACGAGGAGGTTACCCCATGTGACTCTACCCTCCCTAGCAACCGGGCCAGTTTGGTTGCTTAGGAGACCTGGCTGGAGTCACTCAGCACGCCCTGGATTCAAACTCGCGACTCCAGGTGTGGTAGTCAGCGTCTTTATATTGTATATTGAAATTTTTAAATTATATTTATTTCCCATGTATCTTCCTATAATAGGGTGGACATGTTATGCTTGACCACATATGACTAACACCACAAAAAAAGAGGAAAACATAAATAAAACAATAGAGTTATAAACTTCAAATAACTCAAAGTAATTTTCCAGAATGGCTGATGTCATTTCCTAACATATATCTTCAGTAAGAGGTCATGGTATTATGACATAACAGGGTGCGCAATAAATCAAGGGACACACAAAAAACCTCCACTATCAGTGTTAAAATGACTCATTTACCACAAATGAATACATGTTAGTGAGAGAGGGTAACACTAAACTCTTAACTGTATGTGGGGAAAAAAGTGGAAATCCAATGATTTAGCACTTATTTTAGTCAAAGATGTTTGATGTGCAGTTTTTGGGACATGAGGAAGTGACACAGTGCAATAGAAAAGGATTTTAATTATTTAAAATGTAACTTTAAAGCCCAAAGAAGTGTGTAATATTATAAAAAGACTTCATTCTTTTTAACAAGCCTATCAAAATTGTAATCGGGTGAAATTAAAAAATATAAATACCACACACATTTGTAATGGGGACTTAAATGACGCATAACTGTAAGAATGACCCATGTTTACAGGCGTTCCTGTGCGAGACGCTGCTTTACATTGAAAAGCAGCTCGGACAGATGCAAAAATGTGTTCAGTGCGAACATGAGAAACACTTTAACACAACGACCAGGAAGAAGAGAGAAAGGGAGAGAAAAGGCTTAACATGAAAATAGTGTATTTCTCATTGGATAAGTGACATTGTTTTGGCAGTAAATAATGTTTATTATCATAAGGGAAATGTAAGAAAATCGTGTTAAGTGTTTTAACTAAACCTGTAGGGCCTACTACTGTACATTTATTTTGAATTAATGCAGTAATGCAGTTTTTCTCACCTCTCTCTCTCTACCAGAATGAGTTCTGACATATGCAATAAAATGTAATGCCATGCCATGAATAGGTGCATTTACTGGTGTTTTAAATTCCCAATGATGGAAAACAATTAACATGCACTCCAATGCTATATGATTTTGACAAAATGATCTTGCTTCTGACAGAAAACATGACAGAAGATGTCCACTGATTGTCACTGATCTTTTCCCCAGCCATTTCTGTTACAAGTGTACCATCCGTGTAAAGCACCAGCCGATATCTCACAAAACTCACACGAAAGGTGTGTGTGTTTCAGGTCCATTTCTCTTGAATTGTGAAACATTCTCAGCAGTTTGGGTGTGTGACGCTAAAATACGAGACAAATGGCATCACGTATGGATTTCATACGGAACGCAATTTTTATCCCTTAATTACGGGACGATTCCTTATTTTACAGGATGTTTGGCATATTTTGTTAATTAATTTAACCTGATACAGCTTCAGTGTGAGGGTGACCCTCTCTCTCTACTCACTGTTTTTTTTTTTTTTTAAGAAGAAGATAAACTTTTTAAAGTGCGTCCAGATACACGGTGTATGCGTTACACTTTGTTTAGTTTTTTTTTAGTGCAAGAATGCCTTAATGGCCTCCTTTGCTATGTGTCAATCACCTGTTTCAGCATTCCATTTACTTTTGACCCTTTGTTGCGCAGTCCTTTCTATTTAAAAGCGTGACCAATCATCAAATGGAGAAACCAGGCTTCCAGGCAGGACAAAACTCGTTTATTGGGCTTCAACGTTCTCTCATCAAGTGAAAATCGGATTTGCTCCTTTGTAATGTAGGCTGGTATTGGGAACAGGTATCTGCCATAGGGCCGTGCGTCCACCAACTGTTTTGGACATTTTCATGTAGAAAAAAGTGGATCACGTAACTTTAATGAACAGCGCAATAGTATTGTGTGATATTTGTCACTTTTTATTTATTTATTTATTCATTCATTCATTTATTGCTATTTTCAGTGGCGCCTCCAGGATTTTTTTAATGGGGTGGCCAGAGGGGAACAGTAAACATTTTAGGGTAGCACACCAAAAAGTGTGTGTGTCTATATATATATATATATCTGGACAGTGGTATTCAGTTAACATTGTATGAGGTCCAATTTCTATATTTTCTTCCCAGTAAAGTCCAAAGTCATAATTTATATTCAACTTAACTTAGCAGTCAGTATTTTTATAATTCAGCAGTTGTTTTTTCAATAATTTATTTGTGTAATGGGCCTACTTTTCACAAATAAAAAGCAGCTTTACAGATAATAAAATAGTGTCTTAGAAAACCCCAGTGAGCAAGCCAAAGGTGAATAGTCTGTGACAAGAACCAGAGACTATTTAGCGGAGACAGGCCACTTCTAATAAAATGAATAGGAGAAATTGGAATGCCCAACCAAGGAGCTCTGAGCGGCCAATGGTCAACGGATGTAGAAAGGAAGTCCCAAAGTAACGAATGAGGCTGGTATCCCTTCAGCTGACCGCAAGAGGGAGCCCTCTCCTGAATACTGACACTGAACCATTTCCTTCTATGGTGACTTCCTGTTTGAACCATATAAATAACCATGCTTTTCCATTGTGACTTTGCGAAGTATTGCCAGTTTCACTGCCTTACCAAGCGTTATTCTCACTGCCTGTTTCACTGCCTGTTTCATTGCCTACATTGTGCCTGCTTTACTGAATTACCGATTTTGGATTGGGTTTTGCTCTGTTTGCGTGGTTGGACTGATTACCTGTTAACAACTACTTTGCCTGCTTCAACGGTTATGTCTCTGCCTTGTGTTTTGGATTTGTATGCTGATTGCGAATAAACTTCCTGCATTTGGATTCTAACTTCGCCTTCATGTTGAGTCCCTCACAGAATACTTCACCATCCATAAATCCAGCGGAAATTTCTCAGCTCCAGGCTGCATTCGCTTACCAGAGCAAACTTCTCAAGAGTTACCAGGAACAACTGAACAACCTAAGAGCTGCAAATGAGAACCTCACCCACTATATCCATTCTCTTCCATCGCCACAAGCTACACCGGTAAGATTCGCTATTCCTGATAAATTTGATGGCTCGCCACAAATGTAAGGGGTTTTTACGTCAATGTAAAATATATTTCTCCAATCAACAAGAGTCATTCAGTCAGGAATCCAAGAAATGTGCATTTATGATGACGTTACTTACCGGAAAAGCGCTAGACTGGGCCTCAGCTGTTTGGGAGAGTGATAATCAGCTTCAAACGTCATTTGATTACTTCGCTTCCCAGATCCATGAAGTGTTTGAATACCCAGAGGGAGGTAAAGATGTCTCTGTTCAGCTGCTTCATGTACGCCAGGGTTTACATTCTGCAGCTGACTTTGCCATACACTTCAGGACATTAGCGGCCCAAAGCGGATGGAATGAAATCGCACTCAAGACTGTGTTCAGAGAGGGACTGAACTACAATCTGCAGGCCGAACTTGCATGCAAGGGTGAGGATTCAACACTCGCTGAATTCATTTCATTGGCTGTAAGGATTGATAATTTACTACACAACTCACCACGCTCAAAGATGAGTTCCAAGTCACAAACATTGGTCCATGGTCAAGTCCAGGCATGCTCCAATGTCCCTGAACCTATGCAGATCGCCTATGCCAGAGTTTCTGATGAAGAACGCGATTGTCGTCATAAGGAGCGACTGTGTTATCATTGTGGTGAGAGGAATCATCGAGACTCCACATGCCCTCACAAAGGCAAGAAATATCCAGACGCTAGAACTAATGTGAGTACCAAGAACATTTAATCTCCCACACACCACAGTTTCTCCCTTCCCATTGAATTCTCCTTTGATAAGCTGAAATGGGGTTCTGCCCTCGTCGACTCAGGGGCTGCTGTGAATTTGATTCACCAAGAACTAGTACAAGAACTCCATATCCCTACAGTACCTTGTATACCCACCATTAACATCACTGCTGTGAATAATGCACCTATAGGCAAAGGCATCACTCACCAAACTGTTCCAGATACATTACGGATTGGATTATTTCACACAGAGATCATATCTCTTTGTCATGAACTCACCCAAGCATCTTCTCATCCTGGGTCATCCATGGCTGGCTATCCATGATCCCATCATCTCCTGGAATCATGGTGAGTTAAAACAATGGTCAGATTATTGTCAGTCAAACTGTCTTCATGTCACTGTCACCATGCCATGTTTAACTACTAGCATTGAAAGTCCTGAGAACCAAGCTCAAATCCAGGTCCCCAGGGAATATTCTGAATTCTCTGAGGTATTCAGCAAAATCAAGGCAACCCAACTACCCCCTCATCGTCCATGGGACTTCACTGTGGAGATGCTTCCCAACATGGCACCCCCTAGGAGCAAAGCCTATCCATTGTCAAGACCTGAAACCAGACTTTCGTCGAGGAGGCTTTAGCTTCAAGGTTCATTCGTCCTTCCACCTCACCAGCTGCAGCAGCCTTCTTCTTCGTCGAGAAGAAAAATGGAGGGCTCTGTCCATGCATTGACTACCGAGGATTGAACACAGTGACAATCAAGGTACCCACTCCCTCTTGTGCCGTCTGCCCTAGAACAACTACGTGAAGCACGCATCTACACAAAACTGGATTTGAGAAGTGCTTACAACCTGATTCATATTAGAGAGGGAGACGAGTGGAAAACCACATTTATCACCACATGGGAGCACTATGAATACCAAGTGATGCCTTATGGCCTGGCCAACGCACCAGCTGAGTTCCAGTCATTCATCAAAGAGATCTTCAGAGACCTCCTCAACAGATGTGTCATTGCCTACATTGACGACATCCTCATATACTCCAAAGATAAAGCACAACACAAAGATATTAAAATGGTCCTCTCCCGCCTTTGAAACACCAACTCTACATGAAAGCAGAAAAGTGTGAGTTTCATACTACCCATACAACATTCCTAGGGTATATCATCAGTGTCGTGATGGATGACTCCAAGATCCAGGCAGTCATGGAGTGGCCGAGACCCAACACTGTTAAGGAGCTACAACATTTCCTGGGTTTTGCGAACTTCTACAGGAGGTTTATCCACAACTACAGTCTCATCTCTGCCCCTTTAACGTCATTGCTCAAGGGAAAACCATCCAGGCTACCATGGAATGACTCTGCTCAAAAAGCCTTTGACACTCTCAAGACAAGTTTCACAACCACCCCCATTCTCAAGCACCCAGATTCTAACCAACCGTTCATTGTGGAAGTGGATGCCTCAGACTGCGGAATGGGGGGGGTTCTCCCTCAATGTCATGGTAACCCTGGTAAAATTTATCCTTGTGCTTTCTTTTCCCATAAACTCACCTCAGCTGAAAGGAACTATGATGTTGGAAATAAGGAGCTACTCTCCATGAAGGCTGCACTAGAAGAGTGGCGCCACTGGCTTGAAGGTTTTGTCCATCCATTCCAAGAAATCACCGACCATAAGAACCACGAATACATCAAGGGAGAAAAATGTCTGAATTCACGACAATCCCGATGGTCACTCTTCTTCACAAGGTTTCATTTCACAGTCACCTACCGCCCTGGGAGTAAGAACTGCAAAGATTATGCTCTTTCCCGTCATCATGATCCTCTTCACAACACCCCACAATAAAATGAATCCATACTACCATCTTCTGTTATCATTGCACCCATAAGCTGGGACATCATGGAAGAAATACAAAGAGCCCAACAAACAGACCCTCCACCACCAGAATGCCCTCCTACAAAACAGTATGTACCACGCACTCTACACCAAAGAACAATACAATGGAACAAAACACCCAGAGAACTGCCAGCCGGCCTGCTACAGCCACTTCCTATCCCTCAGAGACCCTGGTCCCACCTGTCCATCGACTTCATCACAGATCTACCAAACTCCAATGAGTATACCACCATCTTTGTTATCATTGATCGTTTCTATAAGTCATGCAGACTCCACCAAGTTTTCAGGATCTGTGGTCTGCCAGAAGACATAGTGTCTGACTGGGGACCACAGTTCACTTCCAGAGTCTGGCAGGCTTTCTGTAAACAGCTAGACATCAACATCAGCCTCATGTCTGGTTATCATCCTCAGGCAAATGGACAGGTGGAGAGGCTAAACCAGGAAATCGGCAGATATCTCAGGTCTTACTGCAGTCGAGAACAATAGAGGTGGAGCGACTTTCTCCCATGGGCTGAATACGTCCAGAACTCCCTCACGCACTCATCTACAGGACTCACCCCTTCCAATGTGTGCTGGGCTACCAACCTCCTATGTTCCTTTGGTCGAGTGAACCCTCTACGGTGATGGCAGTGGATGATTGGATCAGGTGGAGTGAGCAGGTGTGGGACAGTGCGCACATCAGATTGCAGTGGGCTGTCCCCACCCCGACTATCAACCTGGCCAGAGAGTCTGGCTATCAACAAGGGACTTCAAGTTGTGGCTACCTTGCTGGAAACTCAGCCCCAGGAATGTTGGTCTGTTCAGAATTGTCAGACAAATTAATCCTGTAACTTACCGACTGGAGCTACCTGCTAACTACCACATCTCTCCTTCCTTTCATGTGTCATTGTTGAAACCTGTCCACCCAACATCTGATCCCAGAACCACGGATCCTGAGCCTCCTCCTCCATTGCAGATTGACGGATCACCTGCTTACATGGTCAGAGAGATCATACACTCACGTCGTCGAGGGGGCCAGATGCAGTATCTGGTGGACTGGGAAGGTTATGGACCAGAGGAGAGATCATGGGTAGCCGCCAAGGACATACTGGACCCATCCCTGATACGAGACTTCCAAGCGCACCCATGGTGTTTGAACAATCCAGTTCCCAGTGTCTTTCCTTGATACACTGGTGCCTAAACCGGAATCTGATTTGAAGACTGTACACCCCATGGAGTCCTTTCCACTGTCCGACATCATCAAGTCCCTCGCCAACCTACACCACACCCACCGATAGGCTCTGCTTGAACTCTGCCAGGATCAAGAACGCCACTTCCATGAGGTCCTTAGAGTTCAGGCAGAGGACTGGCAGGTCATTCGGAGCCTTCTCACCCAGGAGAAAGCCCCGGCAGCGACTCCGGACAACAGCATCCCCCTGCCCCCACCCATGCTGTTGAAGATGGGGGTGGAAGACGTCCCTAAAGCCTTCCTGATCATGTTTCAGTGTACCGCTGAAATCTGGGGCTGGCCGCATGCTCAGTGGGTGGCCCGGCTCATCCCTCTCTCTGGGGAAGCCCAGCTTGCAGCACAACAACTGCCGTCGGCTAATCTCCTGGTCTACGATGACCTGAAGAAGACCATCCTGCAGTGGGTCGGCCAGAGCCCAGAGCAATACTGTCAACTGTTCTGCTTGATGGAGATGGAACGGGCTTTACAGGGTTTACTGCTCTCCCCCTCAGGTGGATGTACCCGCCCCCACAAGTGCGAGTGCAGTGCCTTGGCCGGCCTGCTGGCGTTGAGGGGATCCGGAACACTTCCGGGATCAGTGTCCTGTGATGGAGCTGGGAACTGTAGTCTGGATCCGACGCACCACAGGCTGCCCCCGATCGGGCTGGGGGTACAGGATACTGGTAAGAATCAAGGGGAATACACACCAAGCCTTGGTGGACACAGGTTGTAACCAGACCACTATCCACCAATGCTTGGTTCAACACAAGGCTTTGGGCACAACTAAAATTGTGAGGGTGAAATGTGTACATGGGGATATTCACTACTACCCTGTGGTGACCCTTGTTATTAAATTTAGGGGAACGAAGCATAGAGTGGAGGCCGTGGTTAGTTCCCGCGTCACGCATCCGCTGATTTTGGGGACTAATTGGCCTGAATTCAGAAATGTATTAAAGGGAATATGCGTGGATGGGTCCTTCACAAAAGCGACGAGATGTGAAATGTGTGACACTCTGGCAGGGGAGGCGGAGCCGGGGCCATCTCCGTCAGCTCCACGTCAGGATGACGTGAGGGGGGGAGAGGCTGCAGCCCCTCCCATCCTCAGGGGATTTCCCGAAGGGGATTTCTCTATGGAGCAGTCATGAGACGAAACCCTCAAGCACGCCTTTGACCAAGTGAGAGTGATCGATGGTCAAAAACTCCAGCCGAATGTCGCACATTCATATCCTTATTTCACAATTATAAATGAGCGGTTGTATAGAGTGATGCAGGACGCTCAAACAAAGGAAGATACAACCCAGCTCTTAATACCATGGAGCCATTGGGAAATGGTGTTCCAGGCGGCTCATTAAAATCCCATGGTGGGTCATCTAGGGGAAAGAAAAACACTGAACCTCCTAATAGCCCATTTTTATTGGCTGGGCATTGGCGGTGATGTCCGCAGGTGGTGTGCGGCATGCCACGAATGCCAGCTGGTGAATCCACCGGCCATCCCAAAAGTGCCATTGTGCCCTCTTCCGCTGATCGAGGTTTCCTTCGAGAGAATTGGAATGGACCTCGTCAGGCCATTAGAGTGGTCATCACACAGACATCACTTTGTATTGGTCCTAGTGGACTATGCAACGCGATATCCGGAAGCAGTGCCTCTGAGCAACATCTGTGTGGATTATAGAAGTCAACGCAGTGTCTAAATTTGACACATACCCAATGCCTCGTATTGATGAATTGCTCGATCGGTTGGGCACTGCTCATTTTTACTCAACACTGGATTTGACAAAGGGTTATTGGCAGATCCCCTTGACACCAATTTCCCGTGAAAAAACGTCTTTCTCCACACCGTTCAGATTACAACAATTTGTGACACTTCTGTTCGATTTGTTTGGGGCTCTGGCCACATTTCAGCACCTCATGGACCGAATCCTCAGACCGCATTCGGCTTACGCCGCTTCCTATTTGGATGACATAATTTATAGCAATGATTGGCAACGGCATATGCAGCATCTGAGGGCGGTTCTGAGGTCACTGCAATGGGCGGGGCTCACAGCAAACTCTAAGAAGTGTGCGATTGGGCGGGTGGAGATACGGTATCTGGGGTTCCACTTGGGCCACGGGCAGTGTGTCCCCAAATTGACAAGACGGTGGCGATTGCGACCTGCCTGAGACCCAAGACCAAAAAGGGGGTGAGAGAGTTCCTGGGGCTGGCTGGCTATTATAGGAGATTTACTCTTAGTGCTTAACTATTCGGACGTCAACAGCCCACTGACTGATCTCACTAAAAAGGGAGCTCCAGACCTGGTCCAGTGGACGGAGCAGTGCCAACAGGCGTTTGCGCAGGTTAAAGCCACACATTGCGGGGCCGCTTTTACATGCACCTAATTTCTCTCTCCCTTTTGTATTGCAGATGGACGCTTCAGATAGGGGGCTGGGGGCCATACTCTCGTAGGTGGTGGAGGTGGAGGAGTGCCCGGTGCTGTACATCAGCCGCAAGCTCTCCTTGAGGGAAACAAAGTACAGCACCGTGGATAAAGTGTGTCTGGCCATCAAATGGGCAGTCCTCACTCTCCGATACTACCTTCACTCTCTGCTCAGATCACGCCCCACTCCAATGGCTCCACCGCATGAAGGATACCAACGCGCAGATCACCCGGTGGTGTCTGGCACACCAGCCCTTTAAATTTAAGGTGGTCCACAGACCGGGAGCGCAGATGGCTGTTGCCGACTTCCTGTCTTCAGTCATCTATTCTTTCTCTTTTGTGCTGTATCAAAGAAACGTATAATTAGAATTTCTTCATCACTGTATCTGTAAAATGACATGATATCAGCTGGCTTACAAAAAGAAAATACACAAAATTATTTACTGTCCCCAAGTTGTCCCTCATTGTCCCCCCCCCCCCAGTATCTTAAAAAAAAAATTCTTCAAGAATCCTAACGCTGCTCTTTTACATAGAAAAACACTTCGTATTGACCACTGCTGTCAAGTTCCAAAAAAAAAAAAAAAAAATCATTATACAAATACCATAATAGTCAATACAACATTAAGCTTTTCAATGGCCCCAGAATGCTTGGAATAAAGTGCACAAGTCATATGGACTACTGTTGTGATGTCTTTATATTGATCCTTTAATTGCGCTTTATAGTATTTGTCCTTTATGAAGCTTGACAGCTCCTGCTTACTATAAACCATTATTCACTGGAATAGAGCTGCTTAAAATATTTGTTTTTATGTTCTTAAAAAAGTAACAGCATATGGGTTTTGAACAACATTAGGGTGAGTAAATGAGTGAGTTAAAGTACATTTTCCATTTTTAGGTGAACAGCTCCTTTAACTGGTGGCTCATCCACAAAATAAAATGGTCTCTTTTAATATAGACTCTTATCCTTATAGGATGCTGTAAAAAATTCAGAATTAAAGCTACACTATGTAGCTTTTGGCCCTCTAGCGGTTTAAAAAATAAAACTGCATGTGTCTTGCGGAAGAACACTGTTTTGGTTGTGCTTCAGCTCTGCTCCTCTGCACGGATGAATGTGGTTCGAGGCACCGGTGTACACATGGATACAGGACATCTTATCAGAGCGAATGGACAAATAAACAATGAAAGAAAGGAAAAGACAGATATCCGAAAACATGTCATCTGAGCAGGTAAGTGTCCCCAAATTTACAAGACGGCGGCGATTGTGACCTGCCCGAAACCCAAGACCAAAAAGGGGGTGAGAGAGTTCCTGGGGCTGGCTGGCTATTATATGACAATATGACAATATGTCAAAACTGTTGTTTTAACATATTGGAAACATTGATGTTTTGAAATAAATGACTTTACAAAAGTTAGGCAACATCCGTTAACATTAGACATAATGATTGCTAGTCTGATAAGGTCAAACGTTGTAAAGTTTTTATAACTGCATGATATTCTGGCCGAATAGACCATGATAGAAATTAATTTATAGATTGTCATTATTACCAACCAGTGGTCAACATAATTTTAAGACTCACATGTCCTTGGCAAGCCTAGGACTAAAGGATTTATTTATATAAATTATTGCCATTATAAAGAAAAATACATGTGCTAGTGAATAGTTCTGCACAGATTATAGTATAATTATTGTATTTCACTACACACACACACACACACACACACACACACACACACACACACACACACACACATACACATATAGACGTATGTGTGTGTGTGATTACACAATTATACATAAACCATATCAATAAAATATCTTACCTGTTGAGTAAGGAAAAACCATCTCCAGGTTGCTTTTAAATCCTTTCAGATCTCTGAGTTGTCACCACCTCTGAAAAGCCAAGTTGATGTTGATCCGGGTTTTATTACGGACTCTGTCCCTTTTCGTTTTTGCTTGTAGACTCTGCTCTGTTCTGGGTTTCTTTGTTTTTACAACCAGTGATTCCCTGGAGGATTACCGTTTTGAATGATCCATGGTAAATTTTTCTTGTTCGTTGTGACAACAAACTTTCAGCTTCACGCTACTCCCACACCTCACACGCGCTACAGTAGCCAGAGCTTACTGGTGAAAACACTCTATGTTGTGTTATAGATCATTTTCTAAGACAATATCAAGTGAATTTTCTAAAAAGTTACTTCAGAGGGGGGTCACGTGAAGCCATGCGAGGATCGGACATGGAACGCGAGCTCTATGCACTTTGCCAGTTTTAATACTTTTTAGGATATAAACCGGTAAGATGGGAGTCGACTTAGTCGTGGAGGTGCGGGAAATGCGGCGAGAGATGTTGAACATGTCGGCAATGCTGATGAAGATTGTTGCTGACTTGGAGGATCTTGCTGTGATACATCGATCGATCATTGCCATGGAGGCGAAGTTCATTTATGTGGTTACAAGAGTGGGGGATGTGCAGAAATTGATCAATTACCTGGAGTCATCGGAGAGGGAATTATCTGCTAAACTGCTAGCATCCAAGGTTGATTTGGAGTGTGTCTTGGAGAAGTTGGAGGACATGGAAAACCGTAGCTGGCAGAATAACGTCCGTATCGTTGGAGTCCCAGAGGGAGTAGAGTGACAGGATGTGGTGAAATCCCTGGATGGGCTCTTTACAAATCTGCTCGACATAGCAGGCCATAATCTGGAAATCGAGTGAGCTCACAGGGTTCCTGCTTGGCGATCCGTGGAGGGAGACAGGCCCCGATCAATTATGGCCAAATTTCTGATATCATCCAATAAAGATCTTGTGTTACATGAGGCGAGGAGTAAAGGAATGCTTTCTTGGTAGAACCACAGCATTTTCTTGTTCCCAGACTTTGCGAATTTGACAAGAGAGAAACGTGATCAATTCAAGGAATGCAAGAAACTTTTACATCATCGGAAGGTCGCTTTTGCACTGATATTCCCAGCCAAATTGAGAATAGATGCTAAGGATGGCCGTAAAACATTCACATGCCCACAGCAAGTGATGTCCTTCATAAAGTCAATGGAGTGAGTAAGTCATCTTGTTGTACTCACGTTGTAGCAGAGTGGAATGGCCCACTGAACATCCGCTTGACTGTTTGAGGAATCTGCGCGCTCTTGTGCTGGTTCCGCCTAGCGGCTGAAGTTTATTTTGTAGAGTAACACACATTCAGGACAGTTTTATGGATGAATTTACACACTCTTTGTGTTTATTCCACCTATTGGCTGGAGTTTGTTTTATAGATTATCTTTTTCTGTATAATTCTGTCTCATAAAATTTGTATAGAAACACCGGACTTGAGCAATCCGACAGCAAGTTTGTCACAGGGGTTCTTGTAGGCGTGCATGGACTGTTTGAGTTTGGAGGGACGGATGCCAGTTGGCACTGTCGTGTGCAGGGTTAATGCGCACATTTTTCTTTTATCTGTTTGTTTTGTTCTGGGGGATGTTCGAGTTTTGATGGTTGCACTAATTTTGGAATGTGGTCTTTATAACCTTGTTTTTTGACACACAATCTATTTTTTCATATATGTCAAAATGTCAAATGTTATATGGGTGGGCTGTCTGTCTCCACGTGGAATGTGAATGGGTTGGGGCACCCCATAAAAATTCTTAAGCTTAAGAAATATAATATAGTGTTTCTTCAAGAAACACACCCTTCTCTGCAGGAAGCTGAAAAATTTTGGAAGATATGGGGTGGGCATGTTTTTTATAGTGCTGGCTCAAGTAAGAGCAGGAGAGTCATTACACTGATAAGTAAACTTCTACAATTCAAATGTCTCAAACAGATTAATTAAGATAAATTAGGAAGAGTCATGATCAGGGCTTTTTATAAATCTTAAAGTGATGTTGCAAGCCTTTGTCAACCCTCATTATAAAATATTGGGAGGAGACTTTAATCTTTTGATGGACTCCTTGGTCATAGTGAAGCAAAAGTGTGCAAGCCCACTAGATCAGCACTGATGCTTCACAGGATGTGTAAAAATCTTGGTCTTACAGATATTTGGAGACTTTTGAACCCATCTGGGAGGGACTATACATTTTTTTCAACAGTCCATAAGATTTACTCAAGAATAGATTTATTTTTATATTTAAGTCCCTAATTTCATCTGTTGTTGGTTGTTCAACTGGAAACATTTTAGCCTTAGATTACGCCCTGGTGTGTTTAGAGGTGTTGCCACATATGAAGAAAAGGAAATCATATGGTTAGCACTTTAATGTATCCCTTTTGCAAAATCCTGAATTCCAACAAATGTTAAAGGCTGAAATCAGTGTTTATATGGAGACCAACTGGTCCTCAGTATCCTCTGTAGGCATGACTTGGAAGACACTTAAGGTGGTTCTTAGGGGCCAGATCATACAATATGCCTCATTCATCAAAAAATCCAAAGCATAAGAACTCATGGAATTAGAAGGGAATATTAAAAGTGCCAAGGCAGAGCTGAAGCACCAAATGTCATCTAATGCCCTCAGGGAATTGACCCAATTGAAATACAGATATAACACTATTTTGTCACGGAAGGTGGAGTTTTGGCTATTCAGAGCAAGTCATACTTTGAGTCGGGGGACAAGGCAGGGAAAATCCTGGCTAGATATATAAAACAGAGAGAGTCTTTTTCTACCATTCCCTAAGTGAAATCTGCTGGTGGTGAAATATTTACCTCAGCCATTGATATTAATAATGCTTTTAAAGAATTCTATCTTGATCTCTATAGTTCCATGTCTTTGTCTACTGATGAGGATATCAGAAACTTTGTGGAACCATTAGAACTTCCTAAACTGACGACTGAGCAAAACATTCTCTTGATTCTGAGATAACCTTGGAGGAGCTGGCGAGGTAATTAAGGCCTTACCTACAGGCAAGTCTCTGGGGCCAGACAGCTTTGCCACTGAATTTTTTAGATCTTATGCTACAGAACTGGCTCCACTTTTGTTAGAAGATAATATGGAATCATTAAAGAATGGAAAGCTTCCGCCAACCATGACACAAGCCCGGATCAGTCTGATTCTTAAAAAGGTCAAAGATCCAAGCAAGCGTAAGAGTTACCGTCCAACTTCCCTGATCCAGCTAGACATTAAAATATTGTCAAAAATTTTGGCTAACCGATTAAGTAAAGTTATAACATCTTATGACATACCAAATTATTCAAACTAGCAAAGTGCACAGAGCTCGCCGTTCATACGTCCGACCCTCGCCACGCAACTCCAGGGCATTAAGTATTTGGGCATTTCATTTCCATCAAGTTTGAGTGATTTAATTAGAGTTAATTTTGACCCTTTAATAAAAAGGTTTTTGAGTGATGTGGACAGGTGGGCTTCCTTAAATTTGTCTATGATTGGGAAGGTTAATGTTATAAAAATGAATTGTATTTCAAAATTAAACTACTTACTACAGTCTCTCCCCATTGAAGTCCCTCTCACTTCTTTTAAACAATTTGACAGTATAGCCAAATCCTTTATTTGGAATGGTAAACGTCCTTGGATGCATTTTAATAAGTTACACAGGCCAGTTGACAAAGGTGGGATAGGTCTCCCCAATATTTTATTTTACTATTATGCTTTTGTTCTCAGACATTTGCCACATTGGTTGACTCCCACCGGAGAGGACCCCTCCCTGGTTTTGCATTAAACAAGAGGCCCTTGCCCATATTTCACCATTACAAAGTCTTTCTACCAAATTGCCCAGAAAGGTAAAATCTCATCCTGTCATTTCACACTTGCAATCAGTGTGGTCAAAGGTTTCCCATATGTTCAGTTCGGATATTTATCTGAATGTTGCCTCAAGCATATGGTTGAACCTTAAATTATGCATTGATAAGTCCCCCTTTTGTTGGACAGAGTGGATTGAGAGGGGTGTTGCTACACTTGGAGACATGTACAAAAATGGACTATTGAGATCTTTTGATAATATTATACAGCAATTTGGGATTTCAAGGTCTCAATTCTTCAGATATTTACAGTTGCGCTATTTATTATGTACTGTCTTTGGAAGAAGTATACAGCCCCCTAAAGCGGCAGACACCCTTAGTGTGGTGATTGCTGCTTTTGGGAAGGGTCATGAAGCATCGGTGTACTATTCTTTGCTGATTCAGAGTCTTGGCGATGGAGCTTTATCATCTCTCAAGGGGTTATGGGAAAAGGATTTGAACGTGACATTGGAGGATGGGGAGTGGGAAAGGATTATAACAAAAAAATGGCAAATCTGTATCCAGAGATGCTAAGGTACGTCTTATGCAATTTAGGATCATACATTGTTTCTATTGGACCCCCTCTAGATTGTATAGATTTGGTTTTATAGATACACCTACCTGTTGGAGATGCCAGTCGGAAGACAGGGACATAGGCCATGCCTTTTGGTTCTGTGCGACGACTCAGGAGTTCTGGTCGGAAGTCCAGAACTTCATCAGTGAGGTCTTGGGCACTGATGTTACTCTCTGTCCAAGACTGTGTATTTTGGGGGATGGGACAGTCATTGATATAAATGACAAATATATAAAAAAGTGGGTTCTATCCAGTGTGATGATTGGGAGGCAAATAATTCCTAGGGGTTGGAAGGCAGCTGGTTCTCCCTCCTTTCTGGAGTGGTGCACCGAATTGGGCAAGGTGGCGGCTTCTGAAGAAATGACGCATATACGGATGGGTAACATGGAGGCATTCAGGAAGAAATGGGGCAGATATGTGGCCTTCCTGGAGGGTTTCAAGAAAGGTTAGGGGAGAGAGACAATGTTGTTTTGTTGTATGTAGTCATTTAAATAGTATTTTATTTTTTTATTATTGTTTTTCCATGTGGATAAACACTTTTTTCTGTGTGTTTGTTTATATATGTGTGTAAGTCCTTTATTTGTATTTACATTGACCACTATTATATAATCCCAATTATATAATAGGCATATAACTGATTTCATGTATTTATGTCCTGTTTGTCCTAATTTTGTATTTTATTGTATTTATTTTTTGTTGCATGGAATCAATAAAAAATGTTAATGACGAAAAAAAAAAGGTACTTCAGAAACTTAACAGATAACCACATGCATTTAATTCCTTCACAGTATACACACATTCACTCTGTCTTAAGCCTGATATGCTGAAAACGGCTCCGTTAATGTTTTCAGATTCACAATTATTAATGACATCCGAATCACGTACTGACATATTTTCAATTAAAAATGATGAATTTCACAAAATGGACAATAGTTTGCATCCTTGGAAATTAATGTCGGTTGGTACAACATTTCAATCATAAAACAGTGGTCAAATTTAGCATATTTAGTTAGATACTTACAGCTCACATAACACAAACATTCTTAACCGTAACTGCTTGCTGATGCGCGGCGCTGGAATAATCCACGAGGTTCCCGCTTAGCTTCTTAAACTTGAATCCCACCTTTATCGATTTGATTGGCTCAAATGACATTGCAGACTACTGAGCACGCTAAAATTTAAACTGTTTTTAAACCATTATGTTATTCCTGCAACTACTTAATGACATACATGATGGACTGCAGCAGAACAGTAACAAGTTGGCAAATATGGCAATTTGGCCATATCTGATTATTGGGGGGGACTTGTCTACCATTCAAGTAAATAGGAGCTGCACTGTCATGACTGGAAATAGCCTACCAAGAGAATTCCAAAGATAGCGGCCAGTGAACTGACTTGCTACAAAGACTCTGCAAGGACCCAGCAAACACAGAACATTCCCCTGCACTGGCTCCACCGCAGCCCGCCCCTTCGGCCAGGCCCCGGCATGGAGCCCACCACAGGAAGCAGACGGGGTTTTACAGCCCCTACTTCATCGTACCGAAAAAAGCTGGTGGGTTGCGGCCAATCTTGGACCTGCGAGTACTGAACCGGGCTTTACACAGACTCCCGTTCAAGATGCTGATGCAAAAACGCATTCTGGCGAGTGTCTGGCATCAAGATTGGTTCGTGGCGGTAGACCTGAAGGACGCGTACTTCCACATCTTGATCCTTCTTCGACACAGACCATACCTGCGGTTTGCATTCGAAGGTCAGGCATATCAGTACAAGGTCCTCCCTTTTGGCCTGTCCCTGTCTCCTCGCATCTTCACACAGGTCACAGAGGCAGCCCTTGCCCCGCTAAGGGAGGTGGGCATTCGCATTCTTAACTGTCTTGACGACTGGCTAATCTTAGCTCACTCTCGGGACATGTTGTGCGCACACAGGAACTTGGTGCTTTCACACCTCAGCCAACTAGGGCTTCAGGTCAACTGGGAAAAGAGCAAGCTCCTCCCGGTTCAGAGCATCTCTTTTCTCGGTTTGGAGTTGGACTCAGTCTCTTTGACAGCGCGTCTCACAAATGAGCGCACCCAGTCAGTGTTGGCCTGTTTGAAGGCGTTCAAACAGAAAACAGCGGTTCCACTGAAACTTTTTCAGAGGCTCTTGGGGCATATGGCATCCACAGCGGTGGCCACCCCGCTCGGGTTGATGCATATGAGACCGCTTCAGCACTGGCTTCGGACTCGAGTCCCGAGATGGGCATGGCGCCACGGGACACATCGCATGGTCATCACGCAGGTCTGTCACTGTCTTTTCAGCCCTTGGACCGACCTCTCGTTTCTACGGGCATGTGTTCCCCTCGAACTGGTCTCCAGGTGCATCGTGGTCACGACGGACGCCTCCAAAACTGGCTGGGGCTCTGTTTGCAATGGGCACGTAGCCGCCGGCTTGTGGACAGGCCCACGACTGCATTGGCACATCAACTGCCTCGAGTTGTTAGCAATTCTGCTTGCCCTGCGGAGGTTTTGGCCATTGATCCAGGGCAAGCACGTGTTAGTTCAGACAGACAACACGGCAACGGTAGCATATGTCAACCGCCAAGGCGGTCTGTGCTCTCGTTGTATGTCACAACTCGCCCGCCGTCTCCTCCTCTGTAGTCAGCAGCACTTCAAGTCGCTGTGAGCCACTCACATCCCGGGCAACCTCAACACTATAGCGGACATGCTGCCATGACAGGTTACCCTCAGGGGAGAGTGGAGACTCCACCCTCAGGTGGTCCAGCTGATTTGGAGTCGATTCGGACAGGCACAGGTGCACCTGTTTGCCTCCCAAGAATCCTCCCCACTGCCCGCTCTGGTACACCCTGACCGAGGCACCCCTCGGCATAAATGCGCTGGCACACAGCTGGCCCCCTGGCATGCACAAATATGCGTTTCCCCCAGTAAGCCTACTTGCACAGACCCTGCGAAAGGTCAGGGAGGACGAGGAACAGGTCATCCTGTTAGCACCCTACTGGCCCACCCAGACGTGGTTCTCGGACCTCACGCTCCTCACGACAGCCCCCCCGGCTTATTCCTCTGAGGAAGCACCTACTTTCTCAGGGACGATGCACCATCTGGCACCCGCGACCAGACCTCTGGAATCTCCATGTCTGGCCCCTGGATGGGACGCAGAAGACCTAAGCGGTCTACCCCCTGCGGTGATAGACACAATCACTCAGGCTAGGGCCCCCTCTACGAGGCGCCTGTATGCCTTTAAGTGGCATCTGTTCGATAAGCGGTGTTCTTCCCGACGGGAAGACCCCCAGAGATGTGCAGTCGGATCAGTGCTTTCCTTTCTGCAGGAGAGGTTGGAAGGGAGGCTGTCCCCTTCCACCTTGAAGGTGTACATTGCCACCATAGCAGCACACCACGATGCAGTCAATGGTAAGTCCTTAGGGAAGCACGACCTGATCATCAGGTTCCCAAGAGGTGCAAGGAGGCTGAATCCCTCCAGACCACGCCTCGTTCCCTCATGGGACCTCTTTGTAGTTATTCAGGGTCTACAGAGAGCCCCCTTTGAGCCTTTGCAGTCAGCCGAGCTTAAGGCACTCTCCTTGAAGACTGCCCTCCTGACTGCGCTCACTTCCATCAAGAGGGTAGGAGAACTGCAAGCGTTCTCTGTCAGCGAAACGTGCCTGGAGTTCGGTCCGGGCTACTCTCACGTGATCCTGAGACCCTGACCGGGCTATGTGCCCAAGGTTCCCACGACCCCTTTTAGGGACCAGGTGGTGAACCTTCAAGCGCTGTCCCAGGAGGAGGCAGACCCAGCCCTGTCATTGCTGTGTCTGGTGCATGCTTTACGCATCTATTTGGATCGCACAGAGCTTTAGGCTCTCTGAGCAGCTCTTTGTCTGCTTTGGTGCACAGTGGAAAGGAAGCGCTGTCTCCAAGCAGAGGATTGCCCACTGGCTCATTGACGCCATAACTATGGCATATCACGCCCAGGACATGCCGCCCCCGGTAGGTCTACGAGCCCATTCTACCAGGGGTGTAGCGGCCTCCTGGGCCCTGGCCAGGGGTGCCTCTCTAACAGACATTTGCAGAGCAGCAGGCTGGGCAACACCCAACACCTTTGCAAGGTTCTACAACCTCCGGGTGGAATCGGTTAGGGTTAGGGTTAGCGGATAAGCCCGGGATAGCCGGCCGGGTGTATCGCTTGCACATAGCGCCTTCCACCTCCTTTTGTGCTGAAGATGTGTGCCATTAATTCCCAGTAGAGTTCACAAATTTTGTTCCCTGGTTGACTTCCTCCGAGCCCTGTGGCAGTCGAGTGTTCGGAGAGACTCGATGCTGGCCCAGTACACGTGCTAACTAAGAGTCCTGTTCTGGGGTAGGTGCTCCGCATGTGGCGGTTCCCTGTAAGGCTAACCCCATGCGATGTATATCTTCCGCTAATTCGTTTTCCTGATGGCAAACTGCATCTTCCTTGGGCTAAGCCCCTCTGCCCCAGTCTCCATGTTTGTAGTAACTCCTCCCCGTTGGGTAGGATCTACCTTGAAGACTCTCTTCATGGTCGGAAAGACCATGTGACATATTTTTCCACTTAAATATCCCCCCCTCTGTTTGGGCGAGGTGTGGTCTCCACGGTGTCTGCCCTTTGGGAGGGACACCCCCCGACTAGACCTGGCGGCCCAGTCGGATAATCCCCCTTCTTTTTTAGGGAGTGGAAAAAGAGAAGGGGAAAAGAGGCCACGACTGGGTTAGCCTGTCTATATCTTTTGGGTAGTCGACTTGTCCCCAAAGGGCCGTTCGACACTCATAACTATGTTGGGGGAGGTTACGTGTCGACCTGGTGTGCTGGCTATGAGGCACACAGTGGTCTGCCCGCCACACACCGCCAGTTCACGTAACACAGTTCAGCCAGTTGTGGCGTTTCGTATAGGGACCCCTAGTGTCACTACATCGACACAACATCGAGTGAGTGACAGATAAGGAACATCATGGTTACTTGTGTATCCTCCGTTCCCTGATGGAGGGAACGAGACGTTGTGTCCCTCCTGCCACAATGCTGAACTACCTGCTGAAATGGCCGGACCTTGTCTCGGCTCCTCAGCATAAAACCTGAATGAGTGGTTGCATACCAGCTCCTTTTATACCCGTATGTCCGGGGGAGTGGCATGCAAATACCACTCGCCAATTTTCATTGGCCTTTTATCAAAGACCAGAGGTGTCTCGGGCTCCCAAGAGTGACCCCTAGTGTCACTACATCGACACAATGTCTCGTTCCCTCCATCAGGGTATGGAGGTTACACAACGTTACACGTTCTCTTAAGGTTATATTTTTAAAACCATAAACTTATGTTCCCAGAACATTGCAGGCAGGTTTTTCTGTGGCAACCTTAAAAGCACTTATGCAGAATGTTCTCTAATGGTTATTTTTAGGTTTTATTTGTGTAACCATAAACTAACCTTCCAAGAACGTTGCAGGGAGGTTTTTGTGGGACAAACTTCAAGTAACATACAAAAAGTTTCTAATGGTTATTTTTAGGTTTTATTTTTCATTCACATTTTTTTTTTTATTTTCATCATCATATTTGATTATTTGAGGTTGACAGACAACAATGAATGAAATTAGTGAAGTAGGTTAGCATTTAATTAAATGCAGAAAATAAATAACAGTAAATAGCATTTGAACGCATTATAATGAACAGATGAGAAAAACATTCAAGAATATGCTACCTTCCTACCTTAATATATTATCTTAATATCTATTTACCTTAGTCGCTGTCTGATAGCTATACTGTATATGAATGTGCATTTGATCTGCATGCGCTTCATTCAGCCACAGAAATTCATGCTCTTGCACAATTTAAAATTAATGGTCATTCCGGGACAGACTCACTGACTGACATTCTTTCGATCTCTTTCCTTGTCATGTGTATTTATTGGTTCATGTTTTTAATGTCTTTTATTTTGAAAATCTAGTTCCTGTTTCTTGTCATGTGGTTCCCTTGTCATGTGATTTCATGTTTCCCTCCTTGTTCATGTGTCTTGTTTTCATTGGTTTATTGTCTTGTTATCTTGTTTAGAGTTCTTAGTGTAAGGTCCGCCCACTGGTACAAGGATGGCAGCCAATGGCGCGGTAGAAGGGTATCTGCGTGTTACTGTTTTCCCTTTTACGCAACACTACAAGATTAAATTAAATACCTTTCCTTATATGTATTACTTCTTTATTTCATCTGTCTCCAATAATGAAAAAAGGTTTAAATGATGTTTGTTAATCATTAAATTTAGGTGAATATTTGATTATTCTATTTAACACTTTACTTTACATTCTACACTCGTTCATCCGGATTCCTACAACACTTTGAGTCTCGCAACGGCCAGATATATGATCTCATAATCACAAATTCATCAGTCCTGGTCATTAGACAGAGGCAAGTGACTAATATCCTAGATGGCCGTACTCCAATTTGCTCATTCTAGAATATATTATCTAGTCCCCATAGATCTGAACACACTTAATTAAGGTAAGACTATATCTAACCAGAGGTCATGACCATTACCATAGAACTAAGCTAACCAACTTAACTTCTTCTAATGGTAACTTTGTATAATCATGCCATGGTTTCCCACGTACACTTAGTTAAAATAATAATACAATAATCAGAGGTTGAGGCTCACCCCTATTTAGATTGGTCTGATAACACCTTGTTGTTCTAAATGGAAAAACCCATTATTAGCCTCTACAGTCTAAGTATACATGACTACTGCCGATGTGTTAGTCGGAGCTCTAAAACATCAGTCGGTGTGCCCCTCTGTTCCACCGAAGCTGTATTTTAGTCCGTTATTAACCTGAGCGTAGATTTGTGGTGTTATGGATTTAACGTAATCTACTAGAGTTAATAACACACGGTCAATTAGAATAATTTTAAACATAACAATTTATTAACCAGGTAACAAAACAATAATTCTAAATAAAATTCAAAGAATAAATTCATTAGCCAATCACATACAATATCAACAATTCAGAGATAAAGGAATTTAAGAATATTTACCTGGCAATGAAAACTACACACAGCAATCATGCGGGAGATCTGTCTACAGATTCCCCGAGGTTCTTGCCAACTTTCCTTAAGAATAAACATTGTGTACCAAATGGTATTATTCTTTGAACAATGAGAATTTGGGGGTGAATGGGTTCTTGACTTCCTGGGGTTTAACCTTGTTAACATACAGGAGATCATTTAAATTGTAGGTCAAGAAGGGGGCTAGACCTCCAGAATTATGCAGTATTTGGCAAAGACCTTATAACTTTGTTACCATTAATTTTATCAACATGGGAAAGAGACCACTATACCAGTCACACAGAGACCTCTTAAATGATATCGAACACATACAGTTGCATTCTTTGTTTTCATGGTATTTGTTATATTTTACATATAAATCTTGTGTCTTTGTGTTGGTCCAGAGCTGTTGAAGGGGAGAAGGGGGAGAGAGAAGAGGGGGCAGCAAGGTGATTTGTAATTTATCACACTGTGGTGATATTCAGGTGAAGAGTTCAGCTTTGTAAAACAATGGAAAGGCGATTTGCAATTTATCACATGTGGTGATATTCAGGTGTAGATTTCAGCTTTTGTGAGAGAGTTCTATGACGTTGATTCTCGCAGAGTTCTTTGATTTTTACCTGAAATGGCGCCTTTTGGGTGTAGACATCATGGTGCTAGCCTTACATTAGTGTTTATTGGTTATCTTTGTCATGTGTTCTCCCATGTCATGTATTTAACCCTCATGTTATCCATGGTCCATTGTCAGGTATTGTTTGTTGATGTAACTTTGGTTGTGAGTCAAGTTCATGTCAAGTCTAGTTTATGTCAAGCCAAGTTTATGTCTAAGTCAAGTTCATGTTTATGTTTCATTCATGTTTGTAGTTAGGGTTTTTGGATTACACGTTGGAATAAATTTGCACTTGGATTCTTTACTCCATCGTCATCATGGAAATGGCTTATCACAGCAGTACAACCACCATGAATGAACACTTGAAGTGAAAACATCCCGGAGCACTTCGTCAAGACGGCAGCAAGGCAGCACCATAAGTCCTGTTTACTTTTTGTCCCCACCCAAGCATGACATATTAGTATTACAACACGTGTTTCTGTTAGTAGTAGTCACTTAAAATTGATTTTCTAAATGTTTCCTCATCGCCCCCATGTTAAAAGTAATTTCTGCACTGCTGCTAACGTAACTTTACACCATGCATCATCTAATTTTGTTATTTGGCCGTTTTATATTTTCTGTTTACTTTAACGGCCATGTATGAGTCAGAAAATGGCATAAACTGTGTGACTGTTACAGTCTGTAAATCATTTAAATTATTTTCCTTGCCCCACACTGATGCAAAATTACATTTGCCAGTGAATTATCTTAACTGCATATTACTCCAGTGATGGAATAAATCAATGTCATAGCCATTTTAAGTTTTAAGTCAAGTACTTAAGTAAAAATACTGATTCTCCAGTTCAGGGAAAGGGTTGACATACAGTGATTAATTTAATCTATTTATTCATAGATTCATAGATTCATCTATTCATCTATTTATTCATAGATTACAGTCAATTACATCAATCCTTTTGAATTTGAGATCTAGTAGCCTATTTTTATGATCAGGTATTAAGAATGCACAAGTTTTAGTTATTCCTGTTAGAAAAACATTTAAGTGTTACTCAAATTGTACTAATTTTACTGTAAAATGATTTTATATTGGACTGCTAAACTCGAGGTTGCACAATGTTTTGGTATTCCTCCTGAAAGTGACTTGAATTTTACACTTGTTTCATTTATTTTGTTGTTGGATTGCTAAATGTAGATTGCACTTTCCTTTTACTTGAACTGAACAAGTTCTTACTTTCATTTTATTTTGGAGAGATTTTATGTTGGACTGTAAAATGGAGATTACCAGTTAAGACAGGGCTATTTTTGTTGCAGAATAATGCCCTGCAGTGCACACTTTGTTTCTTGTACATTTGTTTGTGTTTAAGAGAAAATGATTTAATAAAATAATAAAATATTAATGAGACAAGTTTTGTATATTTATTTTGGGTTAATTAATTGTTATATTAATCAAGTAATAATAATAAAAAAATCTTTAGAATAATTGGCAAATTAGCCATTAGATTAATCGACTAATCGGAAAAAGAATCGTTTGATTAATTGATAAAAAAATAATCGTTAGGTGCAGCTCTAAAGTGAACATACTGAATGTGACTTGGCAAAGTAGCTGACTGCAAATGTGTCTCTACATGCTGCCGTTATGACAACGCGCGTCTTAAATTTGCTGTGCAGGAATCAACAAGCAGCAGATGAAGTTTGTTTCCTGCTATTGTAATTCCGGTCTTTATATATTTATACCACATCTGTGCATTACATAGTCTGTACGCACATTTTCATTGTAAACCATATGACGTTTCATATGCTCCGTTTCTTCGCGTTGAGAAAAAAACATTCAATGTTATACTAAATTATGATAAAACAGCAGTACACCTTCCACATGGATCCAGTCTTGGACAAATGGGAAACAGAAAGCAGGAAAGCTAATTCTTAATTCTTTTCTAAATAAAACTAGGCCTGTTTGTTTATGAAAGGCAAATTCATCTCACATCTGACTTCATATGTACAGTTACAGTGTGTCTTTACACTGCGTACAGTGACTTTTGGTTCACCTGAGGAAAATAAATCTCTTTTCCAAGGGAAAGCATGGTGAAATTGTTGTATTAATGCTTACTTGGTTGTTTTGTCCAAGAGCTTGTTTTGTCGTTGTCAAGCTCCTTGGAGGCACCACTGGCTATTTTGCAATTTACTCCCTTAAAGTGTACCTCAGGGGAAAAATGCTTGGTATAAAAACTTAATTACCGTATATGTAGTGGCTTAAATCTGTTGATGTGCTTGTTTTATTATGAACCACTTAAATAATGCAGCTTTCAGGGACAGAATATTCAAATTACCCATTTGGCTATATCTGACACATGTACATCACTAAATAATGATCTTAAAGGAATAGTCCAAACAAAAATGAAAATTCTCTTAACATTACTCACCCTCATGCCATCCTAGATGTTTATGACATTCTTTCTACTGCTGAACACAAACGAAGATTTAGAAGATTAGAACAACATTTCAGCTCTGTAGGTCCATACAATGCAAGTGAATGGTGGCCAGAACTTTGAAATAAAAAAGCACATAAAGGCAGCATAAAAGTAATCCATATGACTCCAGTGGTTAAATCCATGTCTTCAGAAGATATGTGATAGGTGTGGGTAAGAAATATTTAAGTTTTTTAACTATAAATCTCTACTTTCAATTTCACACTCTTCTTTTGTTTTTGGCTATTCATTCTTCAAGCATATCTCTACCTACTGGACAGGGAGGAGAGTTTAAAGTAAAAAAGGATTTACATTTTGATCGGTTTCTCACCCACTGTCCCTTCTGAATATATAGATTTAACCACTAGAGTCTTATGGATTACTTTTATGATGCCTTTATGTGCTTTTTGAATTGGTACACATTCACTTGCATTGTGAGGATCTACAAAGCTGAGATGTTCTTCTAAAAATATTGTGTTCACATCTGGGATGGTGTGAGGGTGAGTAAATGATGAGAGATTTTTCATTTGAGGGTGAAATATCTTATCCTATCTTTCACCCCTGATATCATATTAAAGGAGAGTCTTACAATATCGGTATACTGTAAGTGAATAACACTTTGAATCTGAATGAATGTATGCCCCTGCCCCAACCCTTTCATGACAACACTGCAGACAACAGTGTTCTACCAGTGACCACTGGGGGCGCAAGATCTATAAAACATCCTGGTTACTTGCGTAACCTCCATTCCCTGATGGAGGGAACGAGACATTGTGTCGATGTAGTGACACTAGGGGTCACTCTTGGGAGCCCGAAACACCTCTGGTTTTTGATAAAAGTCCAATGAAAATTGGCGAGTGGTATTTGCATGCCACTCCCCTGGACATACGGGTTTAAAAGGAGCTGGTTTGCAACCACTCATTCAGGTTTTATGCTGAGGAACCAAAGCAGACAAAGAGCTGCTCAGAGATTCTAAAGCTCTGCGTGCGATCCAAATAGATGCGTAAAGTGCGCAACAGACACAGCAACGACAGGGCTGGGTCTGCCTCCTCCTGGGGCAGTGCTTGCAGGTTCACCACCTGGTCCCTAAAAGGGGTCGTGGGAACCTTGGGCACATAGCCCAGTCGGGGTCTCAGGATCACGTGAGAGTAGCCCAGAGCGAACTCCAGGCACGTTTCGCTGACAGAGAATGCTTGCAGTTCTCTTACCCTCTTGATGGAAGTGAGTGCAGTCAGGAGGGCAGTCTTCAAGGAGAGTGCCTTAAGCTCAGCTGACTGCAAAGGCTCGAAGGGTGCTCTCTGTAGACCCTGAAGAACTACAGAGAGGTCCCATGAGGGAACGAGGCGCGGTGTGGAGGGGTTCAGCCTCCTGGCACCTCTCAGGAACCTGATGATCAGGTCGTGCTTCCCCTAAAGACTTACTGTCGACTGTGTCGTGGTGAGCTGCTATAGCAGCAACGTACACCTTCAAGGTGGAAGGGGACAGCTGCCCTTCCATCCTCTCCTGCAGGAAGGAAAGCACCGATCCGACTGGGCATCACTGGGGGTCTTCCTGTCAGGAAGAACACCACTTAGCGAACAGACGGCACTTAAAGGCATACAAGCGCCTCGTAGAGTGGGCCCTAGCCGCTTAGGTCTTCCGCATCCTGTCCAGGGGCCAGATGGTGCCTCGTCCCTGAGAAAGAAGGTCCTTCCTCAGGGGAATTCGCCGGGGGGGGGGCTGTCGCGAGGAGTGTGAAGTCCGAGAACCATGTCTGGGTGGGCCAGTAGGGTGCTACCAGGATGACCTGCTCCTCGTCCTCCCTGACCTTGCACAGAGTTTGTGCAAGTAGGCTCACTGGGGGAAACGTGTATTTGCGTAGGCCAGGAGTGTGCCAGCGCATCTATGCTGAGGGGTGCCTCGATCAGGGCATACCAGAGCGGGCAGTGGGAGGATTCTTGGGAGGCGAACAGGACTACCTGTGCCTGTCCGAATTGACTCCAAATCAGCTGGACCACCTGAGAATGGAGTCTCCACTCTCCCCTGAGTGTAACCTGCCATGACAGCGTGTCCGCTGTAGTGTTGAGGTCGCCGGGGATGTGAGTGGCTCACAGCGACTTGAAGTGCCGCTGACTCCAGAGGAGGAGACGGCGGGCAAGTTGTGACATACAACAAGAGCGCAGACTGCCTTGGCGGTTGACATATGCTACCATTGCCGTGTTGTCTGTCCAAACTAACATGTGCTTGCCCTGGATCAACAGCCAAAACCTCCACAGGGCAAGCAGAATTGTCAACAACTCAAGGCAGTTGATGTGCCAATGCAGTCGCGGGCCCGTCCACAAGCCGGCGGTTGCATGCCCATTGCAAACAGCACCCCAGCCTGTTTTGGAGGCATCTGTCGTGACCATGATGCACCTGGAGACCTGCTCTAGGGGAACACCTGCCCGTAGAAATGTTAGGTCGGTCCAAGGGCTGAAAAGACGGTGACAGACCGGCGTGATGTCCATGCGATGTGTCCCGCAGCGCCATGCCCATCTCGGGACACAAGTCTGAATCCAGTGCTGAAGCGGTCTCATATGCATCAACCCGAGCGGGGTGGCCACCGCTGAGGATGCCATATGCCCCAGGAGCCTCTTAAAGAATTTCAGTGGAACCGTTGTTTTCTATTTGAACACCTTCAAAAAGGCCAGCACCGACTGTGCATGCTCGTTCGTGAGGCGCGCTGTCAAAGAGACTGAGTCCAACTCCAAACTGAGGAAAGAGATGATCTGAACCGGAAGGAGCTTGCTCTTTTCCCAGTTGACCCGAAGCCCTAGTCGGCTGAGGTGTGAGAGCACCAAGTCCCTGTGTGCACACAACATGTCCTGGGAGTGAGCTAGGATTAGCCAATCGTCGAGATAGTTGAGAATGCGAATGCCCACTTCCCTTAACGGGGCAAGGGCTGCCTCTGCGACCTTCGTGAAGACGCGAGGAGACAAGGACAAGCCAAAAGGGAGGACCTTGTACTGATACGCCTGACCCTCGAATGCAAACTGCAGGAAGGGTCTGTGTTGAGGTGGAATCGAGATGTGGAAGTACATGTCCTTCAGGTATACCGCTGCAAACCAATCTTGATGCCGGACGCTCGCCAGAATGCATTTTTGCATCAGCATCTTGAACGGGAGTTTGTGTAAAGCCCGGTTCAGTACTCGCAGGTCCAAGATTGGCCGCAACCCACCGCCTTTTTTCGGTACGATGAAGTAGGGGCTGTAAAATCCCTTCTTCATCTCGGCCGGAGGGACAGGTTCTATCGCACCCTTCCGTAGGAGGGTAGCGATCTCCGTGCGCAAGGTAGAAGCGTTTTCGTCCTTCACCAAGGTGAAGTGGATACTGCTGAACCTGGGCGGACGCCTGGCGAACAGAATCGCGTGCCGAGTCGGACGGTCCGGACCATCCATCGCAACGGATTGGAAAGTGCAAGCCACGCATCCAAGTTCTGCACAAGCGGGACCAAAGGGACAACGTACCGGCAGGTGGGGCCTTACGGCGGGGCGGAGCTCGAGGTGCCACACCATGTCGTGGCCGTGCTGAGTCTAGGGACATCGAAGCACTTAATTGGCTCCTTGCGACCACCCCCAGAACAGCCTGGGCCTGTCCTCGCAACCCGTGGAGACTGTCACATCGGGGGTGGATGTGTGCCACAGCTGGGCACGCAGGGGCGGGGAGACCGCCGCTGGAGCGCCAATCCTGCAAGGAAAACCCCGTGGACGGTGGTTGTGATGACGACCGTGCACACTGGGTATGTGACCCAGTGAAGGAGGAAACCGCTCTTTTGCTGAACTGTTGGGTACCGCAGCCAATTGGGCATGCAGCGAAATTAAACAAAAAGACAACAAAAGATTCTCCACCCGGCCCTCCACTGGGGCATGGAGTGGTCTTACTACCAGCTCCAGTTGAGTGGGTTTCGTTGACCCTGGGTCGCCCGTTTCAGGGGAACTTTGAAAGACCTTCGTGGGTTCTTAGCGGCCGAATGTGAGACGGGTGGCGTCTGCCGGGCTGCGGCGGAGCTGGTGCAGTCACCAAGGGGGACACCCTGGGCGACGAGCAGACGGGGTGTGGGATCTTGAGCCGCGCCGGGGCAGGATATGCCGAATAGCCTCCGTCTGCTGCTTTACCGTTGAGAACTGCTGGACAAAGTTCTCGACGGTGTCGCCGAATAGGCCAGCCTGGGAGATGGGGGCAGCAAGGAACCGTGTCTTGTCGGCCTCACCCATCTCGACCAGGTTGAGCCAAAGTTGGTGCTCTTGGACCACTAATGTGGACATCTTCCACCTGAGAGACCACTCCGTGACCTTCGTCGCTTGGAGAGCGAGGTCGGTCGCAGAGCGCAGTTCCTGCATCAGATCTGGGGCGGAACTACCCTCGTGCAGTTCTTTTAGTGCCTTGGCTTGGTGGACCTGCAGGAGAGCCATGGCGTGCAGGGCAGAGGCGGCTTGTCCAGCAGCACTGTAGGCTTTAGCCGTCAGGGACGACGTGAACCTACAGGGCTTGGACGGGCGCTTTGGATGTCCGCGCCAGGTGGCGGCGCTCTGCGGGCATAGGTGCACCGCGAGCGCCATATCCACCGGGGGAATCGCCATATAGCCCCTGGCCGCCCCGCCATCGAGGGTAGTGAGGGTGGGGGAACTGAGGAATCGGGACTGGGCAGTAAAAGGTGCCTCCCACGATTTCGTCAGCTCCTCGTGCACTCCCAGGAAGAAAGGCACTGGAGTGGGGCATGGCTGCTTTGAGCGGCGCCGCGAACCCAGGAACCAATCATCGAGCCATGAGGGTTCAGGGGAGAGCGGAGGGTTCCACTCTAACCCAACGCTCGCGGCCGCCCGGGAAAGCATGTCCATCATCTCTGCATCAGCCTGTGACTGGGCATTCGACCCCGAAGGGGGGAGCCCAGCTGAGGCTTCTGCTTCCGACTGTACAAGCCCGCTCTCCCATGCTGCGCTCAAGAGCTCATCAGCTTTGCGGGCTCTGAACAAGAGGCCGAACTCGCTGTGAGACAAGCCGGCGGACTCATCTGGAAGCCTGATCGGGGCAGACGAGCGTGCTGGGGAATGGGAGGTCTGTGGGGGGATACCCGGCGGAGGCGATCCCATTGGAGTCCCCAAATCGCCCCCAGTGCAAGCCGCGCTGGCTTCAAACCCGTAGGTAGAAGGACTGAGGCGGGGAGCCGCTGGGGTGGCTTGCTTTTTTATGAAAGCAAGCCGTGATCGCAATGTTGCCATTGTCATGTTCTCGCAGTGAGAACATGAACCATCCATGAACACTGCCTCCGTGTGGGACACGAAAGACTCCGTGTGCCCAGACACGAAAGACAGCAATCATGACCGTCTGAAGTTGAGAGGTAACGACCGCAACCAGGAATAACATACAATTGGAAAGGCATCTTTAAAAAGACGTTCCGTGTGTGCTGCTCTTTTAGAGAAATATGCTCTTTCAGAAAATATAC
Source organism: Myxocyprinus asiaticus (assembly GCF_019703515.2). Classification (NCBI taxonomy): domain Eukaryota; kingdom Metazoa; phylum Chordata; class Actinopteri; order Cypriniformes; family Catostomidae; genus Myxocyprinus; species Myxocyprinus asiaticus. The sequence goes on along the minus strand of NC_059376.1, from coordinate 20,630,565 downwards.
TCTCCTTTTTCTGCCGAAGTGCCCAGGGGTATTCTCTGCAGTGCACCAGTGCAGAGGAGGGAGAAGCCGCTGAAATGCGCCGTCAGATGTGAATGAACAGTCGTGAGAATTCAGCTCAATGAGCATGACCGTTCGGCCCTGAAGAGAAAATCTGAATGAGTGGTTGCGTACCAGCATGCAAATACCACTCGCCAATTTTCATTGGCCTTTTATCAAAGACCAGAAGTGTTTCGGGCTCCCAAGAGTGACCACTAGTGTCACTACATCGACACAACGTCGAGTGAGTGACAGATAGAGTGACCTTGAATTTTTCAGTTGTCTTTTGCCCTGTATTTTCTAATTGTCTTGTTAATTTCTTTTTTTAACTTATGCTCAGAGCATCTTCATTATTCATCTAGTGTTTCTATGAGTCTTTATTTCATTTCTTTTCATTTCAATATCAGGTTCCTGAATGAAGGTTTATCAAAGCCTTTATCAAAATACTGCAATTGTATTCTCTTTCAATATGTTTGAAACCTTTCCTTACACTTCTAGAGCATGTGCCATACAACAGTTACAGCTGCACTAGAAACTTTCTATTTACATCTAATGCATGCAGACAAGCGTAAGCATTGAAATGGGTTGAGATTATTATTCTCAAACTCCCTTTATTTATAATATGGGAAAAAGGCACCATATCATGTGAACCATTGAGGGGGACAGAGAAGAGGTGGCAAAGGTACAGTATTAAATTGTGCTCTATTGAGGAAGCAATCCACCCCAAATCTTTTTGCCAAATGAAACAAATACAACAGGAACACTTTACAATATGGCTCTATTTGTTAAAATTATTTATGGCATTTATTATCATGAACTAATGAATTTTTACAGTATGAATTAATCTTGAATAATGGTCATTTATCAAAATACTATTGATTATTTTTGTGTTTGTTAATAATGCTTCAATGTTAACATATACTTATAATGTAAATAAAAGGTATTACTATAGGTAGAAATTAAGATTAACCAAGATTAACAAATGGTATAAAAGTACTTTTCATTATTAGTTCAAATGTTATCGAATACAGTTTATTGTAAAGTGTTACCAAAACAACAGTATTTATTCCCCATTAAAAATGGTCCAAGTACAAACATAGAAATTTGCAACACTCATCTATTTAACTGTACTATGTACTGTATATAATATATAACACCTGCAAATCTATTGTACATGCATATGGAAATTGAAGATAATTAGTTTGAAGCTCTCAAATAAACAGCCACACATCCTCTTCATTTTTAGGTAAGAACCAGCACAGAAAGGCACTTTGCAATGTTGTTGTTTCATGATGTTTCAGCTGTCCCTTTATGTCCTATTAAACTGAACAAAAAACAATAGTTGTGACAACTAAACAGATGTTATATTACTCATATGGCTCAGATTGGACCTTACTACATTTGTTCACATTTTAAAAAGATTCAAATTACACTGTGTAACAATATATTTTTCTTTTTTTTTTTCTTTTTTTCTGAGTAATAAGTGTTATTTCCTAATTGCTTATGCCACAAAAGTATAGAAAATGGCTATTATTCCCCACAATCTTTGCTTTTGTGACCAGGACAGTGATATTTTGAAATTTACCAATTTCCAATGAGAAAAAGGGTGAATTTGTGTCTTTTCATTCACATAAAGTCAGAAAAAAACAACATATGAATCCAAATTAACATGTATTTACACTAAAGTAATATTCAAAGCCGTGCTGGTCCATAATTGTAACAAGTACCCGTCTCTTCCCCTGGCTCACTCTGTGCACCTCAAAGAGGATTACAACAGCATTAAGACCTTGCTGGACACCTTGAAGTATGATGACTATGGCTGGGAGGTCATAGGAGACTTAAAAATGGTGGCATTCCTGATGGGTCTCCAAGGCGGTTTTACCAAGTTTCCCTGCTATCTTTGCCTTTGGGACAGCAGGGACACCAAGGCACACTACCGCAGGCGGGACTGGCCACAGCGGACCGAGTTCTCTGTGGGGAGGAACAACGTCAATTGGGAGCCACTGTTGGACCCCCGGAAGGTGCTGATGCCACCACTGCACATCAAATTGGGCCTTTTTTTCAAAATTTGTCAGAGCTCTATATAAGGAGTTGGCAGCCTTCAAGTACCTTCAAGACTTCTTCCCTAAGCTGTCTGAGGCAAAGGTCAAAGCCGGTGTCTTCGACGGACCACAGATAAAGAAGGATTTTGGATTCATATGTTGTTTTTTTCTGACTTTATGTGAACAAAAAGACACAAATTCACCCGTTTTCTCATTGGAAATAGGTACCTTTCAAAATATCACTGTCCTGGTCACAAAAGCAAAGTTTGTGGGGAAAAATGGCCATTTTCTATACTTTTGAGGCATAAGCAATTAGGAAATAACACTTACTACCCAGGAACAAAAATTGTGTTACACAGTGTAAGAGCAAGAAATAACAAGCATATCCTCACTCATACCATAGGCACTTTAACCTTCAATTGCAACTTCAGTAGTTGCCAGACATCCATTGATGGAATCCACAGTTAGGCCACCACCCACTGCCAAGTCCTGTAAAAATGAGAAACAACATTTACTCAAAAATCACTCACAGGTGCTGACTCTCTTTGTGAGTCCACCTTAAAAGTTATGGGATGTAGGCTATCACAGAATTAAGCTGCTATGGCATTGCACAACTTCATAAAATGAACTATTAAAACAATGAAACACTCACAGGACCTAAGATATACACTCTCCCTTTTATATACTGTATTTATATAAATTTTACTGTAAATTCTTGATGTTGATTAAACAAAGTTGATGCACACATTATGTGTCAACAACACACAAACGAGCTTGGCATCTGTTTAGAAAGCTTTAGTGAGCTTGAGTTTAGGGAGGTGGGCAGGGGAATGGTGGTAACATTGTACTTCAATAAAGTTTTTAGGAGAAAAATACCTTTTTGACTTCAGTTTCTACTTGTGCCATAAATTCATTTTGAGCCTGAAATGTAAAGAATACAATTTTATTAAAATGTCAAAATGATTATGCGGGCTGTAAGTCTATGGAGGTGGGTATGGGGTGGTGGCAACCCAGTGTGTCATACAAGAATGTTAGGGGGCCTGGGTAGCCACCCCTGGAGTTCGCTAGTTCGAATCTCAGGGCGTGCTGAGTGACTCCAGCCAGGTCTCCTAAGCAACCAAATTGGCCCGGTTGCTAGGGAGGGTAGAGTCACATGGGGTAACCTCCTCGTGGTCGCTATAATGTAGTTCGTTCTCGGTGGGGCATGTGGTGAGTTGAGCGTGGATGCCACGGTGGATGGCGTGAAGCCTCCACACACGCTATGTCTCCGTGGCAACGCGCTCAACAAGCCACGTGATAAGATGTGCGGGTTGACGTTCTCAGACGTGGAGGCAACTGGGATTCGTCCTCCGCACCCGGATTGAGGCGAATCACTACGCGACCACGAGGACTTAAAAGCACATTGGGAATTGGGCATTCCAAATTGGGAGAAAAAAAAAAAAGAATAATGTCAAGAAGTTTTGAGGAAAAATAATACCTTTTTGATTTCAGTTTCTACTTGTGCCATAAATTCATCTTGAGCCTGAAATGTAAAGAATATGATTTTATTAAAATGTCAAAATCTTTATAGTCAGAGAAACAGATAAATGTATAAGCCAAAAAGTTCCATATTTTGTATATCAATCAGCAATTTAGTCAATGTATTCAAGCATGTTCTTTAAAAATTGGAGCTCTGTGGGAAGAGTCTCCCCCAACTTTAGCTTCTTTCCTATTTCATCCTCAATTAATCCAATCCAGCAAAAAAAAAAACAATAAAAAAAAAATAATTTGACATCAAACAATATTCATAATTTATAATTTACTTATAATTTCTGTAAATAATAATATGCAGCAGTCAAATTAAACAAAGCTGTTGTTTCTGTAGCTCAGCTGGTAGAGCCTGGCGTTAACAATGCCAAGGTCCTGGGTTCAATTTCACTGGAACACCAAAACTTATCAAATATATACTGTATGTTGTTGACTGCAGTTAAGGTCATGAATAAATAAAAAGCTCACATGGATAATCTCCTTTGGCAATGGCACAGGCTCAGGAGCAGGAATTTTTTCTGCCATTGTCTCTGAAAGAAGCTCAGGGGCATCTGTTGGTATTTCAGGAATCTTTGGGAAAAGACATTTTTCTATTTGAATCCATCCGAGGAGCAAACAGGATTTAATGCTTTGATGTGCACATTGTGGATATGTCTGCTCGCTGAAACATCAGTTGCTCACCTGCTCCTCTGTGATGGCTGTTTCAACACCTACAGGTATAGCTGACTCAGTACCAACATAATCTTCAGCAACAGGATCACTAGTGGACTCGACCAAAGGCTTTAGCATGTGACAACCCGTGGGAAAGAGACCATATTGAAAATTAAACTTCAATCTAAAAGGATTCCGAATATGAATGCTGCAGATGATCCCACTAAAAGAGTTAATAAAAAAAGAAATCTCATACCGTAGGTTCCTCCAATGGGACTGACTGCTGTTCAGGCTCTGGTTTCACTAAAGCTTCAGTAAGTACTACAGCTTCCTAATAAAAGGAATTTGAAAGAGTTATTTGTGTGCCCCCTGGCATGCATGAAAATCAGTGCAATGTTACTGAAGTGAGCTTTTCTCCACTAGAGAGGTACATTTTACTTTAACTAGAATTCAGGTGTCCTGCATGTCCGTTCAAGAACAATTAAAACAGAAAATTCCTCAAAACTCACCACTGAAACCTTTACTGGCTCAGGCTCTGCATGTACATCCTGTATTCGAGTGAGAAAATAATTTATTTAAAACATGCATATATTTGAGGGCAATAGTTGGTTTAGAGTGCAAAATTAAAAAAGATTAAATTAAAATAAATTACACGAACAAACCTGTCAAAAGACTACACAAATTTCTATCATTCAAGGTTCATGATTTCAAACAATTAGCACAGACAAATCTAGACACACAAGACTAATCTGCCCTACAAAGGCAAAGCGCAGTAACGTAACTATAACAACACTGAAACTGAGAAAAATGGCTTAAAGTTAGTTAGTTTTAGAGTTAATTTTGTTTCTACTGCAATTTTCACATTCTGTTTTCTCTGAATCTGAGCATAGTTCAGCCAAACCCATCTGTCAATGGACTATATGACCTGTTTTTGGTCATAGCTCAACTTTGACAAAATATATAATGTAGTTACTGCATTTTGCCTTTGCAGGCCAGAATGATAAAGTAATATTCTCAGATTATAACAAGGCATCAGATGCCATCATATCGAAACCTGCTGTGTTAGTAATACAAACAGAACAGATGGATGCAATTTTGTTAAAACAACTATCATGACTTTGCTACAGTATATTTAAAAGGAGTCACATGTGAAAACCCACAGCAAAGAAACAATAAAAACAGAAAAATCCAAAGTATTCACCGCTGGAACTTCTTCTGGTTCAGGTGCTCTATGAACACTCTGTAATGTGAAAGAGAAAATGGTTGATTTAAAAGCATACTGATTTGATAGCATTAGTTTAGTGTGCAATTAAAAAGGATTTTAGAACTGGAGTCTGGGGACCCCTAGTGGACCACTACGGGGTGCTAGATGGTCTGTGGAAGATTTAAAAGAAAAAATTAATTGTACAAAAAAAAAAAAAAAAAAAAAAAAAAAAAAAAAAAAAGGAAGAAAGAAAGAATGCTTTTTAAAGACTTTTAACAGTATAAAATTAAAACAAGTCTGCATTTAGTTTTATGGGGGGAAAAACAACTTTAAAGAATGGTTTATGCTTGTGTTTTATTTTTCTAGGGTAAATTTGCAAGTGTCATTATTTTTGCAATAAAATTATGTCTTTATAGCACACTTACTATTTTTAAAAATGTTGTTTATAGCTGAGAATACTTTATATAGCTGCCTTTATATTTTAGGAAGGGGCCCCTTTGCAAGGGAATCATCATATTTGGGGACCTTGGCATTAAAATGTTTGAAAACTCCTGTAATAACACACAGGATCAAGCTGTCCAAAGGAATGAACAATAAATTGGAAGAAGGAGGCTCATGTCATGCATTACAGCACTCACATTTGGACTGCAAATGAAGAGCCCAGTTATACAAACAAGTGCATTCAAAGGACAAGACAAATTCACCTGTTATGCATGCAAACATACTCAGGCAAATAGTTTATTGCAATGTGCCTTGAAGATATATTGTATCAGGCACCTCCATAATTTCTGTGACTTCCGTGTGGACTTCAACGACAGGCTCTCCAACTACCTCGACGGCAGGCTCGGAGACTTCTACTGCGGCTTCAGCAACATGCTCAACTTCAGTTGTCAATGTTTCTGTCACAGTTTCAATTGCAGCTAGAGTTTCAGCTGTAACCACTGTCTCCTCTTGCACTGGTACCTTCACCACCGAATCTTCTGCATGAAGCCCAGCAGCAGCTTCATCTCCACGTACAATGTCAACTGTCTGAACAAGTTTAGCCACAACATGAATCTGCACCAAACATGCAAATGCACCAGAACATCATACGGAGACCAGACAAAGCAAGCAACATTTACACCAAAGCAAAACTTTCAGCTTTTAACAGAGCTTTGTCTATTTAAAAATTACATTGAACTGCAGCAAATGGAACTTAGACAGGGAATACGGCATATTTAAAAGGATAGTTCATTTAAAAATAAAAAGTCTGTCATCATTTACTCACTCTCATGTTGTTGCAAACCCATACAACTTTCTTTCATCTGAGAAACACAATGAGAAATGTTAGGCAGAATGTTAGCCTCAATGGTAAGCCTCACCATTCACTTTCATTGTACTGAAAAAAGATGCAATAACAGTGAATGGTGACTAAGGCTAACATTCTGTATAACATCTCCTTTTGGGTCATATGCATTTGGGATAACATGATTGAGGCTAAGTAAATAATGACAGGATATTTATTTTTGGGTGAACTATCCCTTTAATTTGATGTGAATAAAAACAAGGTTATGAGGGACAGAAGTACACTCTGTTCAATGGGTTTTACGGTTTTAAATCACTTTAATTTTCACAAACGTGATTTTTGTCCTCTGGATTTTTTTGAAAGATGCATTTTCAATGTTTTGGTGGCTGAATGATCAATACCAAGGTACACAACAGTGCAATCCATTAAGTGGACTACATTTATATCACTCACAGCCTCATTTTCAGCTAAATATGGCATCCACCATGCATGTTAAAGAAATTGCACCATGTTTTAGACCAATGTTCCAGTCACTTTCACATAGGAGCTTAACTTTTTGCACAGAATGTAAGGGCAATATTTTCATCTGACACTTTTCAGAAAACCTCTTAAAAACTATGACACAGATCATGCACATGAATGATTAAAATACAGTAACGAGTCACTTAAAGAGACATTACCTCTGTGACAACAGGTGACCTGTCCTCAACCTGGATCTGTCAATAGCATGTTTAAAAAAGGTAATGGTTACTGAATGAACAAATTCACTATGGTTACCTTTCAGTACTTCTTCTATAGGCATACTGTATATTTGTAAAAAGCTAGTCTTCTCTGTTCGTCAAAAGGGTTAAAACACAGCAAACGAGCTGTCTTCACACCTCATAAAGCAAGGTGTGACAGAATGCACATTAGCGCACCAAAAAGGCAAGGTGTGGCACCGGAGGCCAACTAATTAGGAAAAACACCTATACCAGCCCAAAAGTGTGTATGGCCAAAGGCAAGGGTGTTTTTATTAGATATACCCCAGTGCTATGCAATGGACTGATGGGGTAAAACACATTAACACACCTCAGATTCTGCAGGGATGGACACTGGCTCATCTATAGTTGCTGTGACCTAAAAAGGAGAGTTGAGACATTTTTTTTAATGAGTACAAACAGCTATAGACAACCAACATGGCCAAAGGCAAGGGTATTTTTTTTTTTATTAGATATACTGTACATGTACACTGGTGCTATACAGTGGACTGATGGGGTAAACATGTTAATATACTGTACCTCGGATTCTGCAGGGATGGACACTGGCTCATCTATAGTTGCTGTGACCTAAAGAAGAGAGTACAGCACAATATTTTAAACCTCACTGTCCACATCACTCTATAGAGCTTTATTGTGTTACAACTGTCATAGACTCCATATATATCGTTGTTAAACAATGCATTAAATTGGAATTTGCACTTAAACAACAACATTGTGTAAAGTCAGGTGTACCATGCCTCCCATCCCTTAAAGAAACAGTTCACTCAAAAATTATAATTCTGTCATCTGCTACTCTAAATGTTGTTCCACACCTGTATGACATTCTTTCTTCTGCATGCAATGAAATTTGAATGTGAAATGTGAAAGATTCAAGTGAATGGTAAATGAGACTAACATATTGCCTAACATCTCCATTTGTGTTCCATGGAAGACAGTCATACAGGTTTGTGACTAGACAAAGGTGAGTAAATAATGAATTGAAGTCGTCATTTTATTTGTATAGCATTTTTCACATAAAAATATTGTTTCAAAGCAGCTTTACAGAAAATCATGCTGTATTGTTTTTAATATGACAGAATTTTTCTTTTTTTTTTCAACTATTTTTTTTTAAATTCTAAACGAGGTTCAACTGAGAGCCCAAGATGGATGAGAGCATGAATCTGAGCAAGGCAGGAACCAATTTACCTTCCCAAGTGGCCTTTGTCTTCAAGCCACATGGCCCACAGAGGCATTACATATCACCCACCCTCTTCAGTACATTCATTATAAGTTTACTTTTATAAGTTTTATAACATTTATAAGTTATTATTATTATTATCATTATCATTATTATTATTATTATTATATTATTATTATTATTATTATTATTATTATTATTATTTTAGAGCTGGTACTCTTATCAAATAAACAAAACTCTCTTACAAACAATTATGTCTGAGTAGTTTAAACAAAGCTAACACAACAATATGGTGAGAAACAAGAAAAAGGAACAAAGTTTAAAAAATGAATGTTAAAAATGCATGGACAAACACCTATAGACAACCAGCATGGCCAAAGGCAAGGGTATTGATGGGGTAAACATGTTAACATCCTGTACCTCGGATTCTGCAGGGATGGACACTGGCTCATCTATAGTTGCTGTGACCTAAAGAAGACAGTACAGCACAATATTTTAAACCTCACTGTCCACATCACTCTATAGAGCTTTGTTGTGTTACAACTGTCATAGACTCCATATATATCGTTGTTAAACAATGCATTAAATTGGAATTTGTACTTAAACAACAACATTACGTAAAGTCAAGTATACCATGCCTCCCATCCCTTAAAGGAACAGTTCACTCAGAAATTATAATTCTGTCATCTGCTACTCTAAATGTTTATTTAGAGCTGGTGCTCTTATCAAATAAACAAAACTTACAAACAATTATGTCTGAGTAGTTTAAACAAAGCTAACACAACCATATGGTGAGAAACAAGAAAAAGGAACAAAGTTTAAAAAAGAAATGCTAAATGTTAAAAATGCATGGACATCGCAGAGCATAGTGTAACATATTAACATGACATATGCTAAGTTGTTAAAATATTGAATATGTTTTTATACTGATGTGCTCTGGATCTCAGTTTCTACACAGAGCACTTGTAAGTACATGGGCTTCTCAAAAAACTAAGTGCCCCAGAGGCCTCCTGTGGGAGCAGAACAAAATGTTCCAGGGCCAATTTAACTCTTTCCAGAACAAAGTTTACCAGGCTGTTCCAAGATCCATCGTTCATATTTGAAATGTAACTCTTCAATGTATCCACAATTTTTCCTCGCACAATATACAGTAAATGAGTCTTTATAACATAGCTGCCATTATATATTATGAAGGGGGACCCTTGCAATGTGATCATCATATTTGGGGGTTCTTGGCATCAAAATGTTTGGAAATCCATGGTCTAAGCCAGAGTAACAATGGAGAGAAATGAATGGGAAATGAACACAATTTTGTAATACTTGAAAACAAACTAAAAGTTTTATAGATATGTTACCAATGTTACAGATAAAGTACAATATTAGAAAACCTCATTTAATGTATTGTATGCTCACATCATAGAGGCTTCTGTGGATTCTGTAGAATGCCATTCAGCTACTTGTCTAAACCACACAATGGCTTTCACAGTACGATAAAACACACACAACTGTTGTCACAAAGATTGTTGTTGAAAGAGACAAAAGACAGCCTTTTGGCCATCACACCCCCTCAGAGTTGAGCATGTGCATATAGGTTATAAAGTGGGCCTCAGTCATATGTCTGCATCAGTATCCCTATAAATTATTTGATACTTTGTAAACAGTCATCCTTTTTAAAAAGTTCAATTATACATAAACTAATAAACACTTTTACAGTCCTATTGGGTTACGAGGCAATCACAAGAAGGCAAAACCTACAAACACAAACACACAAAAAATACAAATATTAAAAAAGGTGCCATGCTCCTTAATTAGCAGGCATGACTGAGCCATTTCCAGCCCACCTAAGCACATTCCTTATCTCCACCCACCCATCCATACATCTGCATTCACCACAACACATGTACACATACTGTATAAGCTCCTCCTCTGCAGTGTCCAATATACCAGCCACTGCAACGCCTACCTGGGCCTCTTTAACAAACACAAGAAGGAGGGTAGAAAGAAAGTTGGGGGGAGAAACGGAGGAGAGAAGGGGGGTGAGGGTAAGTAGAGTACAAAATGTTCTTTCTCTCCCAGCTGAAAAGATGGGAGCTCACCTGCGTTTCCACAGAGACATCCAGCAAGTCAGTGGACTCACGAGGCCCCCGAAGCCAACTGAGAATAAGCCCCATGGCATCACAGACCTGACACTCCAATAAACTTGTGAAACTCTAAGACTCAGCCCTTAACCTGCCACTCTCTGTATGGGTATGTGCCTCTGTCACTTGCCCTGTCTTGTGCCACTCTCAGTATGTTTGAATGTCCAACCCAACCACTTGTGATGGCTGTAAATAGAGGAGAGGCTGAAGCAGAGCTCACAGGAAGAGAAGGGTGGGCTTTAAGGGGTTGGCTTTTCTTAAAAAAACAAACACAAGGGAGGTTGAGGGGCAGGAGATTGAGGAGAGTGGCACTGACAATATACTTTGTGTCAGTTAAGGTGTGAGGGGAATTTAAGCTTGCATATACAGTATGTACTGGCAAATAAGTACACTCATTTTTAGAAAACAGCAATCTGCCTGTATCAGCACATAATTGCCACATGTTTTCAAATCACAATGAGAAGCAGTGCAAAGAACCAAAAGAAAGACTGGAGAGATTGGACGACACATTGTGTACCAGATAATGTATAGAGCAGAGTTTGTCCTACACAGGACCATTGCAATGTTGTACACCTCAGAGGGTACTCTAAGGCCACATCCACAAAAATATGGTTTCTAACGTCCTTGTTTTCCAAAGTATGCAGTACTAGAGAGAGTTTTACTTGAAAGTCTCCATTTTCGGTTGAGGAAAACACTGTTCCAGTGAAGGAGAGGTGTAAACATGGCAAAATCAATGTGTTTTCAATGTATTAGTGTGTGTGTGACCAAAGGATATACATTTATGCATTTGACAGATGCACAGGGCATCTGAGGTATACATTTTATCAGTCTATGCATTCGCTGGGAACTGAACCCAAATCCTTGGCATTGCAAGTGCCAAACTCTACCATTTGAGTTACAGGAACAGGAAGGAAAAACACAATAACTTACAAGAATCTCTAATCTTCAGTATTCTACGCAGGTCACCAGATATAAAACATAAAGAGCCAACAGGTAGTTGACGACAAGTTTGAAATGCTGTGTCTGAAAAGTTAGTAGCCTTCAACAAAGCTTCAAGTCATTTTTAATAAAAGAGGAGTTGGGCAGTTGGGTTTGATTCTGTTCTGGCTCCAGGCTCTCAGTGCACAATGTTCACTCACTAAAATATACTCCTCCTACACTGCCTAAGACCACACCCACATCTTATGTCCAGACTGCAAAAAAGCCATTACTGACAGGCTCATACTTTCATATTGGTAACATCAGTGTCCATCATGCATTATAGACATTCCATGTCCTACATAATGATTGCTAATCCAAAATTTTGTGTGCACTTGATGAAAATCAAAAGACCATTGAACCTCAACGAATGACCTCAAACAAGGGGGTGCACATGCACATTACCTCTGCTAATGGAATGATGACACTTTTTGGTTCCTCAAGCACAGCTGGCTCTTCTATGGGGGGTTCCACTAGAACTTCTGTTAGGTCTTCTGCTGCCATCATTCCCTTGTCTTTGACGGCATCTGTGACTGGAACCTCTAACACAATTTGCTCTGCAGAGGGAATTTCAGCTGGAACGTCAACTGGAGCAACCATTGCCAGTGGAGTTTTAATTTGAACCAAGATTGGGCACTCTGAGGTTTTAGGAACTGGAACCCGTGTGGGAACCAGAGCAGAGACTCCTCGCACTCCTGTTGTTCCCTTTCCAGAGGAGGCATACTGCTCCTCCAAGGCCCTTCTTTGGGCCTGCTACTCACAAATAAAAGAAGAAGAAAAAAATCAAATCATGAATTCAAAACCAATTTATTTTTGTTTAAAGGACTGCTAAGTTTAAATGATTGCATTTGATGGGGATTACACATTTTAGAACAACTTCACTTAAAGATTTTAAGTTACAAAAAGTTGGCCTTCTAATGGCAAAAATTGTCTGAATCCAATTGTTCCAGACAAGCCTAGTCAAGCGAGTTCAAAGAGTCAGCACCCCTGTGAGCTCCGAATGGGACTACGGACAATGGACAAAAATGCTAATCACATCATAATGGAACCATAATCACATTATAATCAGACCCATCACTTCATCGGGCAAGAGCGAGGGCTTGCTGGTGCAGTTTACATAGGCCTCAAAAGAGTTTAAGCTCATATTGTGTAAGTATGGGGTGTACAGTGTACAGCACAGTTAGGGCCACATTATGCAGTCATGTGTGACGACAAGCATCAGCACTGGCCACTGTGCTCACAGGACAAAACTAAATGAGGCAAAACATGGGCCTGAGCCTATGCAACAGGCCAGCTTTTAAAGCAAGACACCACGTCACCACAAAAGACTCTTGGGATTGTAGCAGCATAAGAGCATAAATGATCTGGTGCTTGGGGGGAGAGGGGAGGATGTTAAGACAAAAAAAGCATGCATCTTCCCTGAAAGAAGCACATTTTGCTTCAAGGTTGTTTGGTCTCATACAAACAAGAGAAACCAGTTCAAAAGCTTGAGCATGGGCATACATATACAAAAAGAAGCTAAGAGTAAATTAGAGCTGGTGGCTGACTTTAAAAAATGGTTCTTCTATTTGGACGTGATGGATAGCAACAAACAGAGTGTTGGAATGTGCTCGCCCCAGTACTCTCACCATTTCCTGTTTTACAAAGGATGATTAGAGACTGTGAAATGTGCCCAATTTAGGACTGGCTGGCTCTATCTGGGGGACTTAACAGCTACAGAGATAAAAGATACCCCTCTATTTCTGTACTTGTTCGAAAGGCAGGTTTATTGATATAATTACATGCCACAAGTAGGGTTTTAAGGCAGTCAATAAGCATTAATTGGTTATATTTTCAGCAAAACATACTGTGGTATGTGGTATTTCTAAATATTTTAAGATACCTTAAAAAGCTGCTGTGAAATCCAAACAAAGAGCACAGTGTTCATATGACAAACTGTGTGCATTTTGTTATGTCCGTGGCCACAGAGGACAAACAATGTCTTATAGAGTTGAGGCATAGTCAATAGAGTGCAACATTCCTTCGGTATGACAGAACATAAACCAAACCCCCCCCCCCCCACCCAAGATGTCGCCCTGAGCGGCACCCATGTCACTCAAGCCTAAATCCGCCACTGGAACAGACATTAATTAACACAAAGTCAATCCTAATTCCAAAATCTACAATAAGCAAGGGGATAAGCACTCAACTAATATGTTTATTATTATTATTATTATTATTATTATTATTTACATAGCCTTTTCCCAATAAAACACATTTGCATGATTATAAAAAAATAAAAAATAAAAAATAAAAAAAAGCCAAATGTTGTAACGCTAAGTGTAACTGTAGGCTGCATCTCTGTACTGATTCCTTTGGGACACAAGCCCTTCGTTAAAAGATGCTGCTGCACCCTGTGATGATCACGATAGACCTTTTGTGATGACGTGTTTCCGCATTATTTAGCGGCGTAAATCTCGCAATTTCTTTATATTAGACATTTTTTAAATATTGAGTGCAAATTTATAACCGCTCTATTTTTTTCCTCTTCTTGAAAGTCAATCAAACGTAATAGTGGATTTTTTTCTTTTGGTCTTGGAGCAAATGGGTAAGTAAAAATAATATCTGCTGTGATCTCCCATTCACCACTGTCGAAGTTTACCCGGCAAACGTTCGAAATGTTTTAGATAGTGGTGGGTCGTTCATGAACGATTCGTTAATTTTGAACGAGTAGTCTCAGAGAGTGATTCGTTCATTTTGTGTTGGCCGCGCATGTGCATTGCGCAACCTCCGTTCGTTTGTTACGTGAAAACCGCATATGGCGCTGTACAGGAAACAGAAATGATTAGTTCACCTCTTGAGTCTTTTGGTCCGAGTCATTCGTTCTTTTGTCACGTGACAGCCGTAAACGCTATGCATTGCTCACACAGGAAACAGAAATGATTAGTTCACCTCTCGAGTCTTCTGGTCCGAGTCGTTCGTTCTTTTGTCACGTGACAGCCGTATACCCTATGCAGTGACAAAAGAATGAACGACTTGGACCAGAAGATTCCAGAGGTGAACTAATCTTTCTGTTTCTCATAATTTGTCCATGGCTGCATTATCAATTTTTCCTTATGGGGACTATAATCAAAGTTTGCGTAAGTAGACGTGTTGGGGGGATTTGGCTATTGAAAATGTAACATTTTAATTTAATTCTGCTCAAATGAACGGAATGAACTAAATGACTTGAATAAAGATTCGTTCATTTTGCTGAACGAGACTCAAAGATTCATGTCAGTAAAATGATCCGATCTTCCCATCACTAGTTTTGGAACGTTTACTTCCGCGTTTCAAAACCCGGAGTGTGAAAAAGGTCAATTAATCAATAGCCTAAAATGATCACATCAGATAGCGGGAGTTCTACTTAAAGAAACATACATTATAGCGTGAACAACCTCCTTAAGGGCCGTTCATACCGAACGCGTTTTTGCGTCCATCTGCACTCTTCGAGCGCCGCGTTTAGACGCTTCGTCAAGTAAACAAGAAGCATCAATTTTCAAAAGCGCGTCTTGATACTCCTGCGTTCTAATATTCGTCTCGCTGCGTTTTTTTTTTTTTTTTTTTTTTTTTTTTTTGCAAACTTATGCAAAAAAATAAAAATAAAAAAAAATAAAAAAATAAAAAACGCACAAGCACGCTTTCGGTCTGAACAGCCCCAAATAGACCAAATGGCCAGCGCACATTAAACGATAAGCCTATGACGACAGTTAACTAAATTCTAACTGCTTACAGACTAATGTAAAAATGTATGATCATCCGGTTTAGGAGAACACAGTTTTGGAAAACAACCAACGAAAGCTTGGACGCTGGAACTAGACGAGAGTTGTGGCAGATGCAGCTGACTGCAAAACTAAAAAAAAGTTTATGCATAGTTTGTATATAACTGCTACAATATAATATATTGGGTAAATAGCTTACCACTCTCCTCATGCGGCGCTTGTTCTTCTTCCTCTTACTGGGCATGATTACTGTGTTTACTGTGATGTGTAAAATTAAAGAATAATAGTGTATAGAGAGCAGTTCTGTCGCTGCTCTTTCAGTCAGATAACAGCAGTCAGATTGATAATATGGATCTATTTAAAGCCCCTTTGATTTGTACCCCTCTTCGTGTCTACCTAAAGGGGGAAGAGGGCTAGAAGCGGAGTCTACGCACCTCAGCATCAGTCATCATGATTATTATGAAGTGGGCTGACCCCATACCAGCTCTTTGCAAGGTTGCATAACATTATAGCGGTCCGACAACATAAATCACGTTTTAACGTTGCTGCTGCACTTCACGCACGCGGTTTCTGAGTGAACAATTTCTAAAATCATGTTGTAGGAAGGTCTGTGACTTGTCCAGTGTACCTTGGGGTTGGCTACATTAGTGTTGGTAACTCGATTTAAATTGCTTAATTGCATGACAATCAAAACTCCAGATGCACTTGGCATTGTTAAATAAAAATTAATGTCAAGGGCGATGTCAACTTCTTTACATTTAGATTCACATTAGTGCCAATAATAATCTGCATGAAGTAATAATCAGATTTTTTTTTTTTTTTTTTTAAATAGGCCTATAAATAATAATAATAAAAAAGCTTACATTATGTACTTCTATCAAAGTTTTTTAGACAAACATGCTTTTATATTATGCTGGTGGTCTAATACTAATTTATTGTATAATGATTATGTAATTACACATAACATGCACAAACTAATAAATAAGCTATATAAAACTGTATAAAGGCTTGCACTGTAAGGTACATGTACATTTTGCAGTCTTTAGCCTACTTCCATCAAACATTACCCATGAACTAAATCTCTCTGAACACAGTGTTTTGTGCTGAATACCTGCACATTTTGAAAAGGCAAGATTTTAAAATGTTACATTGAAGTATGTCTGTGGCTTGCCTGATGACTTGATTGTTTTCTTGCACCAACTGTAAAATGTCCTTTTAATACCGGTCTTCAGGTCATTTATAAATATACCTTCTCAACAGTGTGGGCCTACTGTTCAGTGCACAAAATGCTAGTTTAAACTAGTTTTTTAGTTTTGTATCCTACCACACAAGCTACGCCACTGATCATCCACAACTGTATCCTAATTTTTTTACTTAAATAAATGGACAGTGATTGTAATAATGATCTACACAGTCGTTTAATCTGTGTGAATGACTAATATCTTCATATATGAAATGTAAAGACAGCTTGATTGGTTCTGTTGGCGAGTATGAAGATTTTGTCGTGGAACTGCACTGGGGATCAACAGGTGGAACTATTTCTCAACAATACATTTTCATAGAAACATGTTTAACTTGTATTTTCAAGGGTAAATATGTAATATATGATTTCCAAACTGTTGATCTGTGATTATCTATATAAAAAATATATGAAAATCATATGTTCATTTGTACCTTTTATAGATTATTATTATTATTATTATTATTATTATTATTATTTTAAACAGGTAATTTGTTGTGGATGCCTGGACTTCACAGCAAGCTGTTGCATTTTTTAATGACTGGAGCAAATGAAAAGGTTTCAGTCATCCCTGCACCCTTTGAGACTTGAAGAGGGCCTAAAATGCAGTGGTGTCATTTGACATGTTTTACCCCCTAGGCATAGAGGAAAATGTGTTTAAACTTGCTGTATTCTGGTTTACAAAAACACAATGCATGCATTTATTTATTTATTTTAAATTGTGCTTACTACGTATACCAGAACCAACATTGCTCTTATGAGTAGTACTTTTGCAGGGTATTCTTAAAGCAAATAAATAACCAAATGTGAACAAACCACTTACTTTCCAAACTTTATTCTGAAATGTGTGTACACTCAATCGGTGAGATTTCTATTCATCAAACCCATATACATTAGTGTATGCATTTCTTAAAACATGCTTGATAAAAAGGAAATAACTTTCATGCTCTTTAACTTTCTATTACTAAACATGCTGCTGCAGAATGTAATCTACATATGCTATATTTAAGCATTCCTTCACCACCCAAGTCTACCTAAACCATATATACACAAAGATTAGGAACCCTTTTCCTTCATTCAGCCACCTGCATTCACTTCCACCCTTGACCCCATTTTCAATGACCCCTTCACTCACCAAGCAATCACCCCACCTTCATTTCACATACTATTATCACTCCGTAGACAATGCATACATCAAATTCCCTCCTGAGTCCTGTTCACAAAATTAAAAGCATTGATATAGGTGCTTTATACTGAGTTTTAGTACACACGGTGTGCATTTTTTATTGTAGACAGAAAATGTAATTACTTTTCCTTTTATCTTTTCTGGTATATATATTTTTGAGCTACACTTATCATCCTTAAGATTAACAATTTGTTGTAAATGTGTGTGTTTCAAGATAGTTATCAACACCAGCAACAGGAGAAAAACAACAACAAAAAAATAAAAATAAATAAATAATAATAAAAAAAAACATTAGGACATCTCGAAGTCAAGGCCAACACAGCAGTAGGTATTGGAAAGTGTCTGTGTTTACACAGTGTTGTTTCTAGTAGGCTGATCTCTCAAATTACTTTTGCTGTCCACACACCTGTCCGTAAATCAGTCAATCTGAGTTTTAGAGGCATCACAGAAAGGTTCACTGCCTGATAGAGACCCACACCCTCAGCTAATGTAATTTTACACTTATGCCATGGGCAGACTATACATGGTCGACCATCAAGCTCCTTGAGTGGCAAAAGAGAAAATTTAAAAGTTAAAGCAGTTAAGGCATTTGTGGTATTTAGACATGAAAAAAAGAAAAGAAAAATCCCCTAACGGTGGGCGACAACCCACCTCAATATCTCCTTGCTGAAGTGAAAAAAGAAAAACATGAAATAAACTTAACTGTGCTACTTAAACATACAGTTTTTCTAAGCAGCAGTCCTCTTTTTTCCTCATTAAATGGGAAGGTTTGGATGCACTCACCACCACTTCAACAGAGTTCATGTTTCTTTCCCAGTCTTTTATCACTATGAAAATTGTTCAGAACAGGCACCTATGTATGTGTATGAAAGAGAGGCAGACAGGGAGACAAAAAGCATTTAGTAACTATAATCATGTTCACCCTTTTACCCAATGAGGAGTAGTAGTCACATTAAAATAATGTTCTGGGTTCAATTGACAGCATTTTTGGCATAATGTTGATTGAGACAGAAAATTATTTTATCTCATCAGTTGTTTATTAAAAAAAAAAAAAATAGTAGCAAAAAAAGAGCGGTTTCAGTAAGGCACTTACAATGGAAGTAAATGGGGCCGGTCCATAAACAGTAAAATACAGACTGTTTCAAACATAATGGGACAAGACTACATGTGTTGACTTGATTTTAGTGTGCTAAAAGCTCTTAATAACCTTTTCTGTGCAAAGTTAAATTCAATATTAGCCTACAACATTGTTGTCATGACGACGTAACATCAGTACACCCGGTAAGCTATTTTATCCCACTAAAATCACGTTGACATGTCTAATAGTTAGGTCTTTTGGCTATACTTTTAAAACAGTGTGTATTTCAATTCAATGCCATTGTAAGTGCCTTACTGTAATCACATTTTTTTAAATCAACAAGGGACAAGTCAAAATAGTTTTTATGTCAAAAATACTGTCAAATGAGCTTGAGAAAAAGAGAAAGTTCACCCAAAAATGAAACTTCTCTCATCATATACTCACCCTCATGCCATCCCAGATGTGTATGACTTTCCTTCTTCTGCAGAATACAAATCAAGATTTTTAGAAGAATATTGCAGCTCTGCAGGTCCATACAATACAAGTGAATGGTCAACAGAACTTTGAAGCTAAAAGCACATAAAGGCAGCATAAAAGTAATCCATAAGACTCCAGTTAGTTAGTGATTCTATGCCATGCCAGCTCATGGTGAATACCAAGTTAAAATATATTAAAAGCAGAGTGATTAAAAACCTATTTACAGTTTTTTTAAATCAGTTTTCGATAAGAACTCTAAAACTGATTCAGGGTTGACTTTGCTAAAATTCTCTTCAAAAGATTTTGCTGAGTAAAATAATTTCCTAAAAGAAATAAAACCAGTGCATTCCAATAAAATATGCTTCAAAGATAGTGGACTCTGGCATGCAGATACGACTTCAGTGGTTAAATCCATGTCTTCAGAAGCAATATGATAGGTATGGGTGAGAAACAGATCATTATTTAAGTCCTTTTTTTACTATAAATCTCCACCTTTGACCAGCCACAACCAGTAGGTGTCGATAAGCATGAAGAATGTGAAGAATGTGAATCGTAAAAAACAAAACAAAAAAAAAGTAAAATTAAAAAAAAAAAAAAAATACATTAATAAAAAATAAAAAGTGGAGAATCATAGTAAAACAGGACTTAAATATTGATATTTACTATATTTGCATGGATTTAACCACATTTAACCACCATTAATTTGCAGTGTAAGGACCTACAGAGCTGAGATATTCTTCTAGTAAAAATCTTCGTTTGTGTTCTGCAGAAGAAAGAAAGTCATACACATCTGGGGTATCCTGAGGGTGGGTAAATGATGAGAGCATTTTTATTTTGGGGTAAACTATTCCTTTAACTTGTATTGAACATAGTACATTCCTTTAATTACATCCAAAAGTACTGGAAATTGCCAGCTCTGACTTTTCTGGTTAAACATAGCATATCATCACATTTAGACCATGCAAAGCATCTGCTTATCATTGTTTCAAAGTTTAACTATTATGCTATATTACCATATATTACCATTCCTAGACTACTAATATGCATTTTAAATGTACCTCTCTTTATCTCACCTGTAACAAAATAATAAACATTTACTTTCTAAATGTAAAGAAAGGAAACCACGAAAGAAACAACTGTAGTTGGGATTATTTTTGGACATATCCAGTTTTTGCGTTTCAAAATAAGAGTTTTTAGGGTCCGTTCACACCGAACACGTTCTTGTGCAAATATGCTAGACGCAGCGACACGAACGCAGGTGTCTCGAGGCGCATTTCAAACAGTTTAAGTTATTTTTAAACTTGACACGGAGTCTAAAAAAACGCGGCGCAACGGTCAAAGACGTCCGTCACTCTAGCGCAGTGTTTCCCAACCACTGTGTCGCGGCACACTGGTGTCATTGAACTAGTCTATGAAGTGACGTCACTTTACACCAAAGTGTTTTTCACACACACGTTTTTGCTTCACCAATAATGTCTTTGAGAGTACTAAGCAATAAGAAATATTTAAAAAACTGTCCAAATTTGTGAAGCGACATTGAATGTCTCATAATTTCTTTTAATTAAATATTAGCTTATCGTTTACGAATATCAGAGACCCCAATTATTGAACTAATTTAAATTCACCAAGAAAGCGCTTAGACCTAAACATAAACGAGTCCTTTTATTACTTTCTGCTATCAAAGCAACTGCAAGCTTTTTTTCTCTCTTCCAAATCCATGTTTTCAATGTTTATTGTGCACACCTCCCGCTTTTTTACGTGGCAAACTCGTAAAATCGCCCCTCTGAGACGCTTTCTGCAACTCTTGTCATGTGGAGGGCAATGCGGCGCTTGACGCTGGCGTTGAACGGAGCGTTGACGACTCGACTCGACTCATGTGAAATGCGCTTTACAATAACGAAAGAACTTTACTGAAACTCAAAATTATTATTATTAGGCTATTATTGTGGTCGTTTCTGATAAAAGCCATGCTCAGCAGTTTAAATAGGCTACTGTAGGAAAATGATACTGTCGATCTGCTTTGTGTTTATACTTCTTACACTGAAGTCAGTAGATTTGTAGCCATGAAAGTTTTAATAAAGGAGAAGGTAAGGAAGTTAATGAAACTCACTATTATTAGACTATTATTGTTGTCTTTTTGGATGAAAAATAATGCTCAGACTGAAGGAAAACTATAGATCTGCTTTGTTCTTTTAATGCCTTAACACTATAAAGTCTCATGGGAGATTTCGGTCATGAACGACTCAAAATGATTCACTGACTCACTCATAGCACATAAGACCCTCATTTGTCACCACTTCACCACCTAGTTCCAGTTCCAGAAAGGGTCACTGAAATAATCACTTAATAAAATTGAACAAATTTGTGAAACAGGAGAAAGCCTCACCAAAATACTCTTTATTTTGCAGCTAAATGTACAAGTCTGCACAATTGTAAACTTGAATAAACTTGAATCACTAAAATAGCTGGAATTGGTGCTTTTAGCTTATTCTTAAAAAAAAAAAATATCCCCAGAAAAAATGTTCGTGGACCAGTGATTGTCTTACCTTTTTCACCCCTCATGAGTTTGCATCCCTGTAATTTGTTGTGGCATTGCAAGAACAAATCTACAAATTAGAAAAGCAAATTTGTTGTTTTTTCATTACCCATTTAGCGCTCTTGCCACCTGTGACCTCACACAGCGTAGCCTACCTATGTGACTTGTTTTTTTTTTTTTGCATAGCCGAATTTCAAACATTACAAGTAAACACGTTACTAAGGTGGACAGAAAACATGGACAAGTTCTTGAAAATATTGACGATGGTTAGCCTATGTGGGATAGTGGTGTGCCGTAGAATTTATTAGTCGTAAAAAGTGTGCCGTGGCAGAAAAAAGGTTGAGAAACACTGCTCTAGCGCATGGTTACACTGGAAAAGAATTGAATAACAGCATGGATGGACGCAAAACATGTTCGGTGTGAACGCCCCTTAGACTGCACATGAAGAGTTAACTTTTATGGTACACTACAGCTAGCACATCCTTTTGTGATCTTTTCAGCATAATATTTATGTATAAATTAAGAGCAACATAATAGATTGTTCTGCATTTTAATATGCAAAAGCAAAACGCAGTGACCCAATCCAAGTAAGAAGTACAGGTCTGTGAGGACAAAAAGTAACTGTTCTAGAAACCTTCTGCTTGGTTTCTCTTAAAAATATAGAATAAGCTCTATAATTAATTTGTAAAAATGCAATTCAATGAATGGATGTATAAATGTAAAATCACATGAATTCTAGTTCAATATCAGTCCATTAGGTGGTACAGTTGACACGCAGTAAAACGTGCAGTTAGAAAAGAGATTTGTTTATGCTCACATTCAGATAGCTGCTTGTATTGTGGCCATCAGGTAGGCCTAAGTATTCTCTTTGGTGAAATAGTAAAAATTTTAAATATTATCTGAGAAATATATACAAGTGAAATTAATTTTATTTTCTCTCATACAAGTGTAAGAAATAGATAGAAATAAATGGAATATACTGTAGTTCCCAGTGAAACATAGCAAAATAGAAAGGCATTTACGATTGGCTTTAGATACCACAGTAAATAAACAATAAATACAAAGAGTAATATATGCAACATGGTGTAAAATAGAGCAGATGATGGACACATTGCTCGGACCTACTACCCTGAAAGTCAAGTGGGGAGTGAACGGCTACAGATAGTGTGGGTAAAATTGGAAATTAACCTAAAAAATTGCAGACTTTAGATTAAACAGAGTAATATCAAATTAATTTTGATGCTTAAATTGACTTATTTTCCCTAAAACAAGGTATGGATCCAGAACACAAGCCAAAACATACAGTATGTTTGCTTATGTGGTTAGTAATGAATAAACAGTGGCACTCTAAGCATTCAGAAATTACAAATGTACACGGGTTTAATGAAATAGTCATTTACTGTGAGTACCAAAGTAACCTATTTAATCACCATATTAACAAAATAAATACAGAAGGCAACATCATCTGCCATGTCCCCACCCACCCCAGTAATCACTGAGTAGTACCACATTTACACAAATGTTGATCTGCTTGAAACAGCAGACCATTGGATTAGGGGTCAAGCTTCATGGCACAGGCTATTTTGCGCTTGTATTGCAATCAAAGACATAGATGTAGGGTGCATTTGATGTAATTGCACTAAAGCACAGAATGAGCTGCCAGTGTGCCAGTCTTAAAATAACTCCACCAGGCTGTCTATGTTGCCCTCTTTTGTCAGTATTAGACTAAATGGTTTTCCTCAAAACAAGAGAGCCAAAAGTTGATTAGACAAGTACAGTCCATCCTCTAGATGCTGTAGTATTGTACTACTGACTAATCACTGTTGCTTTTGAAGCTATAAGCCATAATAGTTATTTCTCTGGCTTATGTGTATTATCACAAAGCTGCTTGACTTACTGAAAACCATCTATCTGTCTGTAACCTGGATAAAAAAAGAAAGAAAATAGAGACAAAGAGAGAGAATAAGAGATCATAACCTATAGTCACACCGGAAAATCAGGTTAAGCTGCTATTTAATTCAGAACAAATATATTGTGTTTTAACTCGTACTTTGTATTGAGTGCTGGGGTAGTCTCTAAAGCCTCACTTTTTTTTTTTGTCAAAACATTCAAATATTTTCTAAGGACTGTCACTACTATACAAAATAAGCTGTATCTACAATACAGGCCTCTCCATAACATTTAGTGACTGCTGTGAACTAAAATGTCAGAACACAAGCAGTGTACCATGTAAAGCAAAAATTGTAAATGTGTAACTAATTAAACCTTCACTTATTATGTGAAAATAAGAGAGACAGCCAGACAGACAGAGGGAGAATGCCATCATTCCTTTTACTATCCCATAATAACTTTTCTTAGCAGCCTAAAACTTACAAGAAACATCATTTGTTGGCACAGAAACCTAAACTTGTTTCCTCTGAGATTTTCTTTTTTTTTTTAATTCCTCAATATGACCATAACTCTGAGACAAGGTCAGTATATATTTATTTTCACAGATACTATTAAAATGAGCCCATAGACAGATGGTTGTCATTTGCTGATTAATTTAATTATAAGTATTACAAAAACATATTCAGGATGGTTAACAAATGTAATTATATACAAATCAACAATTGACAATTTATCTAAATATTGGGGAAATCTGAATATTGGGGACATGTTCCCCTCAATCGTCTATGGTTGTTACGACCCCGATAGCTAGTGTATTAAAGTAGGCCTTTATAAAGTATATAAGAGAAACACAAAATCTACCAAATGTAAAGGCTCTGCTCTGCTTGTGTGTTTTTAATAGTGTACAGTAGTAATGGACTACATGTACAGTAGTCTGGATTATGTAATCTGATTACAAAAAAATAGTACTTGTAATTAGATTACATCTTTAGATGTACATAATCAGTTTACCATTACATTTGTTAATGTATTACATATAACATATCGGTTCCAGTAACTACCAGTCTTAGATTTTAGATCTAAACGAATCTGAAATGTCGTAGATCAGGGGTACTCAACTTTGGAAAGCAGGATCCCTTTAGCCTCGAGAACAACACTATTTTTTATTTTATATGTTAATTAAAAAAATATATTAATACTTTGTTTTATTAATGAGGCTAGTAGACAATGCTATTTAACACAAAATGGACACATTTAATTAACAAGAATAAAATGTTATATATAGATATATAGATTAATTCTTGTAAAAGTGTTGTTCTTTGAAAAATAAAACTGATATATATTATTATAATGATAATTTATAGGCCTAAATACTTTTTGTTTGTTTGTGTTTTTAAAAGACCCATACTTTCACAGGTAGGCATACAATGCAGCAGAATGCAAATTTCCATTTAGTCAAATGTCAACATTTATTGACATATATAGTTAGAAAATGATTTGTTCAGTTGTCACCATCAAAGATTGTCATGAAACACTGGCAACATAGTGAACACACACACACACACGCACGCACGCACGCACATGTTGGTGCGGTTATGAGCATTCTCCATAGACATAATGATTTTTATACTGTAGGAACTATAGCGTCTATCCCCTAACCCTAAAGCTACCCCTAAACCTAACCCTCACAAAAAACTTTCTGCATTTTTACATTTTCTGTCACAGATCCACCGGACGCCCTCTCTCACACCACATTCTGCTCCCTCACCCCCACTCCACACAGCACTCACTCTCCCGCACCTGCACGTCATCAGTACTCTAATCATGGATTGCATAAAACCCCGCCCTCACACTCAGTCACTTGTCTTTTCTCATCTATGTGCACCCTAAAACTACGGACTCCTTAGCCACCTCAGTACATACCAGTTTGTGTACCTACCCAGTTATTTGTTCTCATCATCTGAGTTTGGTGTCTGTTTCATCCTCCATGTATTCCTCCAGCCATCTGACTCTCCCATTGTTTGTCACGATTCTTACAAGGACCAAAAGACTTTTGTGAGTTTTCTGATCATCTGCACATTGTTAATTACCCTGTTTGGAGTTAACTCACCTGCTGTTCGTGTCATACCTGTGTTTGGATTACCTCACCTGTTTGTTTCACCTCTCATCCCTTCCCTTGTCAATAAACCCTGCGATTGAGTTCATCCCTCTGCCTCTGAGAGTTTGTACTTTGACAGAAGAACAGACCACCTAAATGGACTCGGCGGGTATTCCACCAACACCAACGAGCACAGTCACTAAGATCATGGAGCTGAAGGGTGCGTTCATGGAACTGTTCCCACAGGATCTTCCTCTCCTGGAATATTCAACTAAGTTTTATGAACTCGCTGCTACAACCCCTATATCGGACTCATACCTCAGAAACATTTATGGAATGGGACTAGACCTACAGCTCTTCCGGAGGTGGAGAATCTTTCCTTTGCGGATTATGTCCAAGCCACGCTGGCCATCCATTACCCTTAGCCATTATCGACACGCGGGACAGAGGAGGTCACTCCCATCACCCCCAAGGTAATTCCTATCCCAGCATTCTCCCCTTACACTGTGGGTTATGGCGGGAACCCCGTTCCACCACCGCCACCTGCTCTGAAGACCACGAAGCTTACTTCTGTGTTTTCTGAATATCTTCTAAAGTGAATGATCCCTAACTGATGTCGGTAGGTTTGGGCATGAAGACCATTCCTCACAGATTATCAGTGCCCATGGCTGCCACGGTTACCGTCCCAGAGCCAATGCCTGTGGCCTCGACCGTCCCAGAGCCAATGCCTGTGGCCTGAACCGTCCCAGAGCCAATGCCTGTGGCCTGAACTGTCCCAGAGCCAATGCCTGTGGCCATTGCCAAAGCCAGTGCCAGAGCCAATGCCTGTAACCTTGACTGTCCCTGTAACAATGCTCCCAGCTGTCCAGAAGAAGAGAAGGAGAAGGGCCCCTACTCCCCAGTCGCTGCCAGTGCTCATGACCACGGATGTCATTCTCCAGTCTCTGCCTGTGCTCTTGACCACAGAGGTCAGTTCCCCGTCACTAAAGGCTCCTTGCTCCAAGCCCTCCATGGCTCCTTGTTCCAAGCCCTCCATGGCTCCACCTTCCACGGCTCCGCCCCTTGAGCCGCCCACAGCTCTGCCATCCTTGGCTCCACCCCTCAGGCATCTCCTGGCTCCACCTTCCACGACTCCACCCTTCGAGCCTTCCATGGCTCTGTCTTCCTTGGCTCCTCCCGTTGAGCCTCTCTGTGGCTGCCTCCCAGGCCTCCTGATCCTGTCCCTGCTCTGTGGCCGCCTCCCAGGCCTCTTGACCCTGTCCCTGCTCTGTGGCCACTCCCAGGCCTCCTGACCCTGTCCCTATTCTGTGGCCGCCTCCCAGGCCTCCTGAACTTGTCCCTGCTCTGTGGCCACCTCCCAGGCCTCCTGATCCTGTCCCTGCTCTATGGCCATCTCCCAAGCCTCCTGACCCAGTCCTTGCCCAATGGTCACCTCCCTGGTCTCCTGATCATCCACAGATTCCTCCCTGGCCACCAATTCCTCCTGATCATCCTCCTGGAACCTCCCCTGTCATCTGTGTCCTCCTGCCCTCCATCTTTGGGCACCAGGAGTTGTCCTTTGTTCCCATCCTCTGAGTTTGGTGTCTGTTTCGTTCTCCATATATTCCTCCAGCCATCTGACTCTCCCATTGTTTGTCACGATTCCTCCAAGGACCAAAAGACTGTTGTAAGTTTTCTGATCATCTGCACTTGTTAATTACCCTTTTTGGAGTTTACTCACCTGCTGTTCGTGTCATTCCTGTGTTTGGATTACCTCACCTGTTTGTTTCACCTCTCATCCCTTCCCTTGTCAATATACCCTGCAATTGATTCCATCCCTCTGCCTCTGAGAGTTTGTACTTTGACATTTTCAAAAAAACATCGCATAGTATATTTAAGCTATTTGAATTATGAGGACACTAGAAACGTCCTGATAAACCACATTTATAGCATAATTCCCTTCTAATTACTGGTTTGTAACCTAAAATGTCCTCCTAAACCACCCCCCCCCCACACACACAATGCAGTAAATAATCTAAAAAAAGGTGTAATCT
This sequence comes from Myxocyprinus asiaticus, assembly GCF_019703515.2. NCBI lineage: Eukaryota > Metazoa > Chordata > Actinopteri > Cypriniformes > Catostomidae > Myxocyprinus > Myxocyprinus asiaticus. The sequence continues at coordinate 20,602,491 of NC_059376.1, read as the reverse complement.
AAAACAATACTGATTACAATTTCAGCTGTGTAATTTGTAGGCTAATTAGTACCAGATTACATTTCAGAAGTAATCAACCCAACACTGGTTCTTGATTTACTCTCTACATTTTTTCTTGACACACTTAATGTTACATTTTAATACAGAAATGTGCTTAAAAAGGTAAAAATATATATATTTAAAAAACATAGCCTTATTACTTATTGAGATATTTATTGTAGCATATTTTATCCATATTCAAGCATTATTTTATTACGGTATATAGTGAAGTCCATTCTCCACGCTGAAGAAACTCAGGGGTTAATGAACTGATTCCGTCAGAATGAACGCACTGTTGGTTACAGACGCCCAGAGAGTGGCGGAGGAATCCCAAACACACCCTGAGAGAGGAGCAAGCTATCATGTTTATCACTTAGAAACGGAGACGCCACTATCCTAAAGCGGTCACTATCCTAAAGAGGTCGGTGAGTGTCATACCACGCTGACTTGTATTCAACACTGCGTTAAAAGGCACTGGAGAAGGGTAACTGAACAGTATGACACGTAGCTTGATGGCAAGCTGCCCTTATTCGCCATTCCAGTTAGAGTTCCTATGGATACACCGAGTCGGTTATTCAATTGCACCACTAAAAAGTTGCAACAGAAGTAAAAGTGTTTCGGAAATATGAAGCATGCTCGGTTCTGTCATTCCTGCGATCCTTTAGAGATAATGGACGTCATTCACAGTCTGACACTTTGAGGTGATTGCGCTAAGGCACCTGTCAATATCTGCCTCGGCTATTAACGTTTTGAAATCGGCAGTAGTGTCAAACAGACGTTATTCCGTCGATTAAGGCTTGAACAGTCAAATCTCTTCAGTGTGATAAACCCTCCCGAAAATTTACCATGGTAACTAACCATAATTTATTCCAACGTAGGCTACTGTTATTACTGTAAAATAATAAATTAACATCCAGTGTCCTTCAAACAATGTAAGGATGTTTCTGTCAATTTGTTTACTTTCTGTTTTGATGACAGTTACATTAGACAGCAGGTGAAGTTACCTGTGTTATTGCATTGTATTGTAGAGTATATTCATTCTAATTATGGTATTTTGGGATTAATGAGGTTTTCATGGTACATTTTGATTAGATAATGTATGTATATGAATGTATGTTACAAATATAACTTTGGTAGTGCATGGTATTAGATGGTAATACCACGGCACTGTAATACACTGGGTTATTTACAGTGGGCTATATATATAATATATAACTTGACAACATTTACATTTATTTTAGTTTTTATAGATAGACTAAAAGTCAGAATATTAACTGTTGTTTTAAATAGTTAGTAATTATAGTGGAACGGCAGTAAGTGTATTTAAAACAGTACAGGCATATTGCCATTGGAAACACCATTATGTGAATATGCCTGTACCATTGTAATGCAGTACGAGGTATACCATATAGCCTAATATGTGGACATGATACTATGGCAATACCAAGAGTGATACAGCTACAGGTTTTAATAACTATGAGGATGGCACAGAATGAATTAAGAACTCATTTTACTCATTATGTAAACAAAATTCTTACATAACAAAAAGATGAAAAAAGGCAAGTTCCTTCATTCTTGTTTAACAGCAATTGAAGATGCACAAATAATTTCATGCAATTTCAACATGATACAGCAGTATAGCTATTTAGTTTTTCTTTCTCAATTTACAAGTCAAAGATTCTTTATCAAACGCATCTCTGCATCCAGCAACAAGATTGTACCAGCATGTTATGGCATTTGCAGGCAGTTAACTCACAGTGCATTATTCAGGGTTGAAAGTGATTGCAGCAGATGTAAAAAGGTTGCATTATTGCAATAATACTTTAATGTAACCGAAGTCTTTAGACAGAAGTCTTGGCTACGATGTGTATAACACCAGACTGATCTCACAGTGAAATCAGAAGCAGTAGGTTGACTTTTCTTTAGCTAAACTCAGTCTGTACTTATCGAAATTCACCCCCAGTGGCCAAAGCGGTAGGCCTAAGTGTTGTTGGGTGTATGGGCACATGCTCCATTTTCCAGGTGAGATGTCCACAGAGGGGTGCCAAAAGTGAGTTGTTTTTAGCTGTACAGATTGTAATACAGTACACTGAAGAGGAATGCATATTTTATAAATTCTACCCCCAACCCAAAACCTAAACCTAACCATTTGTGGAGTAAAAATGTAATGTTAGGGGGGAAAATGCAACCTCTGAATTGTGCTTGTCACTGATTATGCAAACACAATTACTTCTTGGTTTGAATTCAGGATATAAACCCGGTTATTCTACACCACTGACACAATGCATTTCCAGTTACGCCACAAGGAAAGGTAAACATGCTTGAGCAGATTCAAAAATTTTGCATGGGGGTGGCACTTGTCAGTGAGTTGGCATTATGGCTGATCCTAGGGAATTTTTTAAATAAAATGCCGACTTCCTGTGTGATCATTTTGATCATACAGTCTGACATAATGACGCACAGTGTGCCAAGGCTTTTTCCCAAGATGTAACTGGGATCATAACGTGCAATGTGATAAGCAACAATCGTAAAGGAACATACATCCAGAGACTGCTGCGTGTGGAAATCCCAGGAGATCAGCAGTTACAGAAATACTCAAACCAGCCTGTCTGGCACCAACAAACATGCCACTGTCTAAATCACTGAGATCACATTTTTTCCCTATTCTGATGGTTGATGTGAACATTAACTGAAGCTCCTGACCCATATCTGCATGATTTTATACATTACACTTCTGCCACACGACTGGCTGATTAGATAATCGCATAAATAAGTAGATATACAGGTGTACGTGTTAAAGTTTGCCCATACCAAACGGTTTAGAAAACATTTTTTATTTCTAGCTTTAATGTATGTTATTTATTCATCACCTGAGACTCAGAAAGAGCAAATAGAGATACATCCATGTCTGTTGGAAGTGCAAGTAACTAAGCAAACTCTATGACCCTTAACCAAAATAGAATCTTTAGACTACTTAAAATATGATTTGACTAATTCAGTTTGACCTGGGTTCTGAGGATATCGATCCACTTGGTGTGTTGGCAAGAGAGCAGTGTATTGTGCCATTCTCATGAAAGACAATTGTGAGATATCTGCATTGAGAGTGCGTGGTCAGCGATTTCCCCCAGGCCAGTGCTCATTTCTCAGAGGCTCTATCAAGATAGCTGGATTAAAGGCACTTATCTTTCAATTCATTCTGACTTTGTTGCTGTTTGTGCCCACAGTGTTTGGAGGTAACTCAGGACAACCAGACCTCTGCAAACAGGAGATGCTGCTTTGAACCACAGAGGTGAGGAAGAATTGGCCTGGAGATAAGCAAACAGCAGTTACTAAGGAAGACCGAATGTCCTGTGTCTGCATTGGAGAGGCTGCAGTTAGGCATAAGAAAGAAAGCCATCAGTAGACTGTGACACTGGAAAAATTGGTTATCTTCAACACATTGTCAGTGTTGGTGAATGTGAGCAGCCCTATACACTGCACCAAGATAATATAGGTGATCTTCATCCAGCCTCTCTCTATATATCTTTACAAGATTTGTACTAAAAAATACCTCATTAATCAACATCAGCGCTCATTGTTACCATAGATCCTGTCATCTGCTTCTAGAAACACTCTGCATGTGTATGTGCAAAAAGTAAGGAATCAACTCGGACCAGGCCTGCACTTTTCTTTTAAATTTACCAAACCCCTCATCTTAGCTGCTAAGACAACAAGATCGAGGAATTTCCTTTAAGAATCACTCAGAGCTAACAAGGCAGAACCAGTGAGGGAGTAAAAAGAGGGAGAGAAAAAGAGAAGAGGCGGAGAGAGAATTGGCGCTCAAGTGTGAGCGAACAAACAGAAAGCTGCGAGTCTCTACTGTAACCCTAATAAGGAATTATAAAGGCACGCTTTCCTACTGAAGAATCCAAAGAAAGGGAGGATATAAGTCTTATACTCATGCAAACAGACAAACAAATGGGCTTTTATTTAAGGAGCAACAGTTCGAATGGACTATTCTGAGGCATCCATAATTGGAAACAGATTGCTACGAGAACTACTGGACAAGAGGGCTCATAATAGAGACTTTATATTTCTTACAACAGCCCTGAAAGTTCAAAGGAGAGCAGAAGAGGAGTATTTACAATGGATGGATTTCCATGGGGTTGTTGTCAGTGCTGATCCATCCATCACTTGGTTGGTGTGTTTGGGAATCTGTCTGTGATTTGCCCACCATATACTGCCTGAATTGGAAGGGAGCTGGTAGGGGGACTGGTACAAGTCAGTTCCACACTGGACCACTTGAGCTTTCAGGAGGAGGACAGAGTAGAGTGAAGAGTATGGGGAAGTCAAACAGCAAGCTCAAACCAGAGGTGGTGGAAGAACTGACCAGGAAGACTTACTGTGAGTAATGACACTTTCTAACTGTATTAGAGAAATGCTGTTTTTTATTCACTCTCATTAGTGTTCATTTTCTCTTCATTTTTACTAGTATTATCACTGTAATCAGCATTACTTTTTGCTTTCCTCTTATTGATTTTTTCAGCTTTTAAATTAAAAGGCCATATAGGCTATTAAAAGTCCATTATTTATGTATTTGTTTTCCACCTTGGTCCAGTGCATGCACTGATTAAGAGATGAGAAATATGGGGTAATTTGTTTGAAAACAAGAATGGACTAGGACATGAAAATGTTACAACATACTGTATATATTTTCACAAGAAATCACAAGTCCCACAGCATCTCAAATTGTGATTAGCAGAATTCTGGAAGTGGGCCTAATCAGCATGCTTTAATAGCCCTCCAATTGGGACTCAAGCTTTATGAATATGCAAATTGACAGATCTTGAGATCTGCAATCAGGCTGATGGATGCACAGAAAGATATCTGAAAGTGGCTTGCTCTCTGCTAGTGGAGCAGATTGGGTTTCCATGGATGCGTAGGCTATATAGGTAAGCTATATAGCTATATTCTAAAGCCAATTCAGTAAAATGACAACAGTGTCTGCAATTTTATTAATCAAGGTTAATGTTAATTTCAACATATACTAACACATTTTTAAAATCAAGTTGTATATGTTAACATTAGTTAATGCACTATGAACTAACATGAACTAACAATGAACAATTGTATTTTTATTAACTAACATTAACAAAGATTAATAAATACTGTAAAAATATTTTGTTCATTGTTAGTTCATGATACCTAATGCATTTCTTAACATGGTATACAGGGAAATCTCTATTTTAAACAGAAGGGTTTTAATTCAACAGAGCTCTAGGCAGCACTGAGACAAATTTACATGTAAATATGCATGACTTGGTTTTTAATCAAAATTTTGTCCAGCTTCATTTCATATTTCTTTGCCAGTATGGACTTACCTCATGATAATAAATTAGCATATTGATAATTTTATTGATACACAGTATATTTTATTAGCGTGAGTTAGCTGTACAGCTTTATCTGTACTAATATGCACAAAAGATCAATGAACTTGTCCGTTGCCCTGCAAATAAGATGGTTTTGGAGAACTAAGATAAAACAAATCTTTAAATTTTTCCAGAAATCATGAAACTTGAAAACAAGCCAAGGCAGTTTGATTAAATAGTGCTGTGCTGGCTTCTGCAAATATAGAATGGGAACTGACAGCCAATTGCTTCCTAATGATGGTGTCTGTTGCACGTTGGGCTCTGTGGTGGGTGCTCCATGGAAAGGCGCTGGGCAGGAAATTGCAGGAAAATGTGCCTCCATGCTGGGATGTGCTCCATCGCCCTGTCATTCTACCCCTGCCTCTTTCAGTCTCCTATTTTCACAGTCTCTCTCTCCAAGTTAGTTTTCTTTCCTTCTTTCTTATGCTCTCTCTCTCTCTCTCTCTCTCTCTCTCTCCCATTTAATTGCCTCTCTATGAGCATGGAATGGAATACTGTAATTAAGGGCTTATCGGCTCTGCTGTGCAAGGAGGACATTGCATTTCTCTTTCTATCCATGTAGCCTTCTTACCTACCCCTCTTTCTCCTCAACAGTCCCTTATCTTTTCCCTCATTTTCTTTTGTAACCTTTATCAGTTTTTCCTTTTTTTGTTCCCCCACTTCTTTTAAATTCTCTGTGAGCTCAAGCCCGTTGCTGAAAATTATGTTTTTAATCAGTAAGAGGTCCTAAATTGCATATTTTTTGGTTTGCCTTAGCTGTAAGGCCTATGTAGAGCAAATCTGAAGCCAAACCCTGGAGTTTAAAGGGATAGTCCACCCAAAAATGAAAATTCTCACATTATTTACTCACCTTCATGATATCCCAGGTGTATGACTTTCTTTCTTCACCAGAACACATTTGAAGAAAAATAGAAAATTATCTTAGCTCAGTACGTCCTTAAAATGCAAGTGGATGGAGATCCACTTTTGACACTCCAAAAATCACAGACAGTAAGCATAAATGTCATCTGTATGACTCCAGCAGTTAAATTAATGTCTTCTAAAGCGATACGATCACTTTTGGTATGAAAAAGATCAATATTTAAGTACTTTTTAACAATAATCCAATGCTTCGTGTAAGCTTCACGAGAGGGTGGAGTCCAAGCGGTCTATCTTGTGTGACATATTTTCTGTTGCCATGATACAGACATAATCTCACATTCTCCACTCGGTTGAGGCGTCCAGGATAAGCACACAAACGCACCATTGTGAGTAAAGAAACAGATAAATACAGATCTAAACCAAAACCAACCAAGCTACTGAACAGCGTTCCTCCTTTCACTTGTAAACAGCGCTGCCCTTCCAGCTATGATGCACGTGCCTCAGTTCTCACTTGTTTCAGATGCCAGTGTGATTAGGTCACACGCGCATACCACTGCTGACTGGAAGCATGATTTATAAATACTTAAATATTTATCTTTTTTGCACCAAAAGCGATCGTGTTGCTTTAGAAGACATTAATTTAACAGCTGGTGTCATATGGATGACATTTATGCTGACTATCTGCGATTTTTGGAGCTTCAAAAGAGAAATCACCATCCACTTGCATTTTAAGGATCTACTGAGATAAGATATTTTTCTATTTTTCTTCAAATGTGTTCTGGTGAAGAAAGAAAGCCATACACACCTGGGATATCATGAGGGTGAGTAAATAATGAGATAATTTTCTTTTTTGGGTGAACTGTCCCTTTGACATTCAGGCTTTAATACATTTGAACTGGGAATAGTGGACCAGGAAAAATGTTTTAGTAAAAAAAGGGGGGTTAACTTCTTGAGGTTCTAGTTTTATTTAATGACAAAATGATAGATTTTAAATATTTTCATTTGTAAAATATCTTTGTAGTTGAAATTTTATCTACAGTATGAGTAGTAACTGCCAAGTAAGCTTGTTTTTTTTTTTTATTATTTATATTGTCTCACTGATTTTTCTATATATATTTGAGATAAGTTTAAGCATTACCACACAAGCAAGAGTGCTGTTGCATAGTGCAAGGCCCTTGACCCTATCTGCTCCAGGGGTGCCATATCATGGCTGACCCTGCACTCTGACCCCAGCTTAGCTGGGATATGTGAAAAAATGTCACTGTATATATGCAAATGTATAATGTGTGATAAATAAATAATAAAAAAATATTTTTTATATTGATTAACTTACAGTAAGTATAGCCAGTCATTTTGTCTCTTTTTGCTCCACATACGAAACCATTTTATGTCACCTAGCAGCACTGCCAGCTCAAAGAGCAACAGCCTGTCTGGAATGCTGTGAACACAGACAAGCAGAGTGAAACTGTTATCAGAAGTATCAGCACTCTTGAAACAATCTAGTCCAATCAAATTAGAGAACTGAAACTTACTATTCTATTAAAATGTTTCATAAACACTGAAAAAGTGGAAACTTGCAATTATCACTATCTATTTCTACTTAATCTAACCCATAAAATGGTTTAGTTGGTGTAATTTGTTGGTCTGATTTAGTAAAACGCATGATTTAAACAAAACCAGTTAATCCAGACATTACCACATGAAGCACATTTTGTAGGATACCTGACAAATAATTTTTGATTTTGAAAAAATGGTAACCTAAATAATGTGCGTCATGCGGTAACACCTAAATTAACTAGTTAGAATCAAGTAAAAACATCCTGGTTACTTTCGTAACCTCCGTTCCCTGATGGAGGGAATGAGACGTTGTGTCGGTGTAGTGACACTAGGGGTCACCCTTGGGAGCCCCAAGCACCTCTGATTTTGAAAAAAGGCCAATGGGAATTGGCGAATGGAATTTGCATGCCACTCCCCCGGACATACGTGTATAAAAGGAACTGGCTCACAACCACTCATTCAGGTTTTGTTCTGAGGAGCCGAGACAAGGTAGTTCAGTATTGTGGCAAGAGGGACACAATGTCTCGTTCCCTCCATCAGGGAACGGAGGTTACGAAAGTAACCAGGATGTTCCCTATCTGTCACTCACTCGACGTTGTGTCGATGTAGTGACACTAGGGGTCACAAGGTGCGAGGTCTTGAACCGCACCAGTGCAGGATGTGCTGAATAGCCTCCGTCTGTTGTTTCACTGCTGAGAACTGCTGGGCAAAGCCCTCAACGGTGTCACCGAACGGGCTGACCTGGGAGATGTGGGCGTCAAGGAACCGTACCTTGTCAGCTTCCCACATCTCGACCAAGTTGAGCCATAGGTGGCGCTCCTGGACCACCAGGGCGGACATCGCCTGCCCGAGAGTCCGCGCCGTGACCTTCGTCACCAAGTGCAGCTCCTGCATCAATCCCGGGTCAGAACTACCCTCGTGCAGTTCTCTTAGCGCCTTGGATTGGTGCACTTGCAGGGAGAGCCATGGCGTGCAGGGCGGAGGCGGCCTGTCCAGCGGCACCGCAGGCCTTAGTCGCCAGAGACGACGTAACCCTACAGGTGCTGGATGGGGGTCTCAGTCGGCCCCGCCAGGTGGTGGTGTTTGTGGGCACAGGTGCACCGCAACCGCCTTATCCACCTGGGAAATCGCCAAGTACCCCCTGGCAGCCCCACCTTCGAGAGTAGTGAGAGCGGAGGAGCTCAGAGACCGGGTTCGGGCAGTGAAAGGTGCCTGCCATGAACTTGTGGGCTCCTCATGCACCTCCGGGAAGAAAGGGACCAGGGAGGGGCACGGCCTTGAGCAGCGCTCCGGGCCCAGGAACCAATCGTCAGGCTGCGAGGGTTCAGGGGGAGTTATGCAACATTGGCCAATGGTATTTTCATTTTATAGCAATCATTGGCTTATTTAATGGCAGTAATATCTCTGGATATTGATAGAATGAAAGCTACTGTAGCAGCTCTATAGTGAATTTTGGAAATTTATGAGAAAATTATGTCAAGCCTTTAGGCAATTAGCTTCTGATACTCTAATTGGAGTTAATTGGAGGTGTACCTGTGGATGTATTTTAAGGCCTACCTTCAAACTTTGCCTCTTTGCATGATATAATGGGAAAATCAAAAGAAATCAGCTAAGACCTTATAAAAAAATGGTGGACCTCCACAAGTCCACAATTTCCAAACACCTGAAGGTACCATGTTCATCTGTACAAACAATAGTACACAAGTATAAATAAATGGGACCATGCAGCCATCATACCACTTAGGAAGGAGACACATTATGTCACCTAGAGATGAACATAGTTTGGTGTGAAAAGTGCAAATCAATCCCAGAACAACAGCAAAGGACCTTGTGAAAATGCTGGAGGAAACAGGTAGACAAGTATATATATATATATATCCACAGTAAAACGAGTCCTATATCAACATAACCTGAAAGGCTGCTCAGTAAGGAAGAAGCCACTGCTCCAAAACCACCATAAAAAAGCCAGACTACAGTTTGCAAGTGCACATGGGGACAAAGATCTTACATTTTGGAGAAATGTCCTCTGGTCTGATGAAACAAAATTGAACTGTTTGGCCATAATGACCATCGTTATATCTGAAGGATAAAGGGTGAGGCTTGCAAGCCAAAGAACACCATCCCAACCGTGAAGCATGGGGGTGGCAGTATCATGTTGTGGGGGTGCTTTGCTGCAGGTGGGACTGGTGCACTCCACAAAATAGATGGCATCATGAGGAAGGAAAATTATGTGGATATATTGAAGCAACATCTCAAGACGTCAGCCAGGAAGTTAAAGCTTGGTCGAAAATGACTCTTCCAAATGGACAATTACCCCAAACATACATCCAAAGCTGTGGCAAAATGGCTTAAGGACAAAAAAGTCAAGGTAATGGAGTGGCCATCACTTCAATCCGATAGAAAATTTGTGGGCAGAACTGAAAAAGCGTGTGCAAGCAAGGAGGCCTACAAACCTGACTCAGTTACACCAGTTCTGTCTGGATGAATGGGCCAGAATTCCTGCAATTTATTGTGAGAAGATTGTGGAAGGCTACCCAAAGCGTTGGACCCAAGTTAAACAATTTAAATGCAATGCTATCAAATACTAACAAAGTGTATGTAAACTTCTGACCCACTTGGAATGTGATGAAAGAAATAAAAGCTGAAATAAATAATTCTCTCTACTATTATTCTGACATTTCACATTCTTAAAATAAAGTAGTGATCCTAACTGACCTAAGACAGGGAATGTTTTTTTATGATTAAATGTCAGGAATTGTGAAAAACTGAGTTTAAATGTATTTAGTGTATGTAAACTTCTGACTTCAACTGTACTCCAAATTAAATACAGTAATTTCTCATGTGCAGTATGAAAGTGTGAACTCTGAATTGCCCACAATTATTATGCTCTGAGTGCCTGAGTTGGAGGAGCCAAGCATTTCCTTCTGTCATGCTTTTCTAAAGCACTTTTTCCAAGGCTGAAAATACAGATGATTTGTTTATCCCCACCAGAACAATCTACATTAACAATGACTTCCTGTGCCTGTGCAATGAGGCACATCACACTATCTGAAAAGATCTTGACACTACATGGTTTGCAAGCAATTAGTGTCCTCAGTACAAAGAGAGCTTAGCTGCAGAAAAAAAGTCATTCATTGAATGAAATGAGGGAAGTTTGAGTAATTTAGGTATTAAACAAAAGCCAGTTGGAATCCCCATGATTTCATGATTTCCTTCCAGCAGACCATAAATGTTTTTTAACCTGATGCATTCATGCATGTTGAACATGCAAATGTTTGATTTACTTTTGTAGGGCTTTACTGGTTGTTTAGATCAGGGTTACTATCAGAAATAATTAATAATTATTTCTGTAGTTATTAATCAATATTTAAATTAATTAATTGGATCTAACTCATTAAAACCTCATATGGGACTCCAGTAAATGTAGTGTGCTACGTTTAGGAGCAAGTTTGGTTATTAGCAATAATTAATAATTATCAAAGATAATTATTAATTATTAAAATCAATAGAACATTGATGAGAGTCAATGTTAGCTTTTTTTAATCCTTTAAATCAACAGTTATCAAAGATAATCGTTAATTGTTAACGTCGATGAAACATTAAAATTAACACTAGCTTATTGATCATTCACATTCAATCAAAGATAATTATCAGTTATCAAAAATCAATAGAATATTAATAAGGATTAACATTGATGGGGCACCACCCTGAAATCAGGGACTAATAACCGAATATTAAAACAGTCTCAATATTAGATTGTTTTCTTAGGAAAATCGACATCCGAAGAATATCGATTTTCGGGAAAAAACAATGAATGAAGGTTTGAATCCGAGCACTGACATCCCGTCAGCACGACACAGGCGCATGCAAAACAAACCAAAACACTTCTCTTTGTAATATAAACAAAGTTTATTTATGCAGTAATATCAATTAATAATTAATACAATGCAGTCAATAAACTTCCGATTTACAACTACAAACTAAACAGTGATATGATTAGATATGGAAATAAAAATAATTCTATAACACAAGGTGTGTGTGTGTGTGACAGTGTGTGTGTGTGTGTGTGTGTGTCAGTGTGGTTAGTGTGAGAGAGAGAGAGAGAGAGAGAGAGAGATGATTAAGTGACAGCCCGAAAGCTGATTTCGCTATAGCTGGAGATGAAGCAGCCGTGTTCATCACTCAGAGACGCGGTTTTACGAGCGGGGCTCGTAAAAGTCCCTTGTTATTTGACTCTTTAATGGATGAACTCAGTTGCTGTCTCACCCGCGATGGCGAAAATGCACAACAGTCCAATCTGGTTGGACCACAATACAGCAAAACAAATTCGTGATAATTAATACCCTGAGTATTAATAATTAGCGGACATGGCGGTCCGTAAACTGTACAAGCAAAAACCTTGAAACACAAGAATAGCACACTATAATATTCTATCTCTGCCCAGACGTAAACCTCTTACTTGAATCGCATGAGGACCCATGTAGAATGTGTTTTCCTCCGTCCTTTAACTTTGACCCGGTTCCTTGTGACTCGGGTGATGACGGGGGCCGTTTCCTCACGCTGTCGGCGGCCGGTACGGCTGTTGATTCTCAGAGGGCGGTACGGCTGTTGATTCTCAGCGGGCTGGCGGAGAACTCAGAAATGTCGACTTGATTGAAGATGGAAGAGAAATCTTTAATCTCTTCACTTCTGTAGGCCAACGGATGAAGATGCGAATTGCTCGGCGGTCTCCTTCGGATCCGTTAGAGTGTTTGGTTGAACACAGAGTAATCTCAACTCGTCCAGCGAGATGGAGATTGTATGGCTACAGTTTCAAGTCGGACATTACTTCCTTATGCCACGAGGTTACACCGGAGAGCAGCAAAAAGCTACGTCCGTATTCGGTGAACGAAGTCGCCGGAAGCAACTTTGGAAGCATTTCAGAATTATTTGAAGTCCTGATGATGTCATGTTTGAGGGACGTTCTGTTGTGTGCCTCATCCAATAGGAGTTGAGTGCTCGATCCTTTAGTGAGCAAGGCTTCATGGATTTGTAGTCTGTTTTGGACTCCCTTTGTTTGATTTTGGTGCGATTTTTATCAGTAAGATTTATGACTCAGAAGGAGGGGGCTTGAGGAATGTTTTTTATGACTGTTAGGCCTGCCTTTGTCTTCTATCTGAATACATGAGGCCCAACATTCCCCCCTTTGTTCTGAAGAGTTGGTTGTTGTCCAGCATCTTTAGAGCAACTGAAGGGCCGAACAGTTCTTGTCGGTTCACAGTAACCTGTGGGTTATGCCATCCATGTATTCCTGATAGGAAAGAGAAATGGCTGCACAGTCCATACAGTTCATTAGAGTTCACAGAGGTTTTATCGTCTGGACAGAGATTGAGGCACATCTGGGCATAGAACTTCTAGCTAATTCTAAAACTACATTCATCACACATAAACATTTCAAGTTATTGGAAGGCACAGCATTAACCATAACACAATCCTTTGTTGTTCTTTGGTCATAACACAAAATCAAAGTAGAACCTGACATTGGTTACTAGGAACAAAATGTTAGAGGAAAGGAGGGTTAAAGGTTAAAAGGCTTATCCTTGGAAATGATGGAGTTAACCTGTGTGATGGGCTCAGACTGGTGTGTAAAACGCGGCTGTATGAGAAGTGAGTCCAGTCTGGCCTGTAGGTGTTGAATGTACCTGTACATGGCGTGTGCAATAATTGCGATGATCCAACCACTAAGGAGGAGCCAGAGGGCAACCAAACTGATAGGGTGTTCTCAGTAAGACGACGATCTGCTTATGTGACTATGAAATATAGTGGTCAAGCCAGTCGGTTTGAGACTGAACTTCACTAATTCCATCCCTTCAGCCTGAAGCTGCTGTCGAAGGGTGTCATCAACGGTGAGGCTGTGACCTCTAAATGCGTCCATGATCTCAATTTCTTCGTCATGTTTGTTGACATTGAGATGATGGAGGACAATATCGTCAGTGTGCACGCTGGCTCCTTGGGGAACCATTAAGAACACCGTTTGGTTTGGTAGCCTTGGTTTAGTGGCCTTAGTTTAGTGGCTGTATCATGGCAGTCGTATGACTTCGGTGGCTGGTGATAACGAGCCAACGACTGCCTGCTCGCTCTACCTTTGTCTCTGTTCCTTCATCTTTGATGGACATGCTATCATGACACTTGTTCATGGAATTCGGCTCTTTGGCCGCAGAGGTAGTTAGTCACCTCTCTAACAAAGGGGTTGCGTTTTGACAAACCCAATGAATGTACTTTGTCTTAGTACACATGTTTAGGTTAGAGATAAGGTAGAGCGAGGGGTCCTCATCATGGTAGGCGAGTGTTGGTGGTGTTTTGAGGTGAATGTGTGCATTACCTCTCTGAAAACCAACATTAAATACAGATTTTAGTCTATATATATTCTGCCTATGATGGTAGATTGAGGATAAATCCTATTTTGAGGTTCTGAGGATTTACATGGATTGGAATTTCAATGCCAAACTATATGCCATGTGTATCTGTGAAGGTTGCACAATGGAGATAGTTGCAGATCTAAGGATTTGTTTGACTGGTTTAAGGAGACCAGATAAGCTGGAATCCTTCCATCACTCAGACTGTTGACTGAGGAGCTAATTTCCCTGAGGTCCTGCATTAGATCTCTAACGATACACGCATAAGTTGTTTTCTCTGACAAAATCCCTAAAGAGTGCAAAGTGTTATTGATAAGAACGGATTGTGAATTTACAGTGACTATAGTACCCTGAAGGGTTTTATTCAGGCCCTGTAATTGTTCTTATTGGAGTCGTCGTCTCTGCTGGATTTTTGGACGATGGCGACGTGTGTATCTGAAGCTGGCGAACTGTTTTCTGGACCAAGTGGTCTCGGTATGTCAACCTGAGCCCACGTGTCCATGACGGCAGTCAATGAGCGGAGCCAATCGGTTCAGTAGGTCCTGGCCAACTAACAGTGGTTCCGTACTAATGGGACATATGTAAACAGGGTCTGTTAGCATCATCCCTTGAAAGGTGTCAATCCAGGCCCGTTTCGTGATAGACGACCTATCTTGCGTGTAGCTTGTGACGCTTACGTTGCAGGTCTCTGTCTATAACGGTTTGCCAAGGGAGAGCTTTGCTCTAGCCACCTCTGCGAAGGTGTTGAAACCCATTAGACTATTTCGGAACCGGTGTCGAGTAGTGCATGGGAGCGGAATGACCCATGTGTCAGGCGTTGCCTTTACGGTACAGATCGCCCAAGAAGGTCAGAAAAGGAGGGTGTGGCATGTTAGGAGTGACTGTTTTGGGGAGCAACTTGGACACTGTTCCCCTTTTCCCGACCTACAAAGTAAACTTTGGCGTTAACGGGAGGGGGTACATCGTCTAGTCATACTAACGGGGTTTCAGTGCCGTGTTCCTTTGATGAGGTCGACGGACCTGGTGAACAACGGAGCACGTCAAACTTAGTTACTAACTCAGTCAAGCGTCTCCTAATATCCTCCATTTCCTCTCTCAAATCTTGTTCTCTGAGGGGATTTGAAACCTTTCCTACCCACTCACCTTCTTGTTTGGGTTTTCGTTTGAAACACGCATTTCCTTTCGGCCAGCGAACGTTTTGTTGTTTAGGCCTGCCGTGACCCTGGGGGTGTGTCTGGTTACCACCCCCCTGGTTATGTTGCTTACCCTGCTGGCGGGGTGATCGGCGCCTCTGGGGTCTGGTTCTAGCATTCACCTTAACGCGAGGCATTTCGTTGCCTTCAAGCGCTAGGTCTGCAAATGAGGCTTGGATCCCCAGGGCTCTGGCGTCACCTTTGTGCCCTCGGGCAGGGCGCACTCGTGTCTCCCATGCCAGTTGCGCGTATCTTCTGATTTCCTGCATGGTGGGGTTGCCCATTCTGCAGTGCATCGTGACGTCATATCGCACGCACTCGTGGAGGTTGTGAAGGAAAAGAGACTTGAAAGCTCGTTCCTCCTCCAGACCTGGTGCATTACTTCCTTGGAAGTACATGGTTCTCAGGCGTCTATAATACTCACGCGGAGGCTCGTGCCTCTTCTGGGTGATGGCGAAAGCAGCTATGGTAGCGGAGGCTTCGTCGATATACAGCGAATACTCCTCGCGTATGGCTTTACACAGAGCTGAGTAGCGGTTTCGTGTACCAGTCGGTAGCGTTTCCATGAACGCATGGACACTCCTTACCGTGGTCTTCCATATGAGCTTGAGTTTTTCACGTGACGAAGCGTAAGGCAAATCAATCAGGCAGTGCTCAATTTCCCTAAGATAATTGTCGATGTTTGAATCTCGATTATTTGGGTCAAAGCGTTCTATGTCCCCTGCGAGGGACTCAAGTTGTCGGATGCGCAAGCGCTGGTGTCGGTATGACCACGGGTCGTCCGAGTCATCCGAAACATCATAGTCACTCGGATCGCTATAGCGATGAGGACGACTTCCTCCCCTTCGTGGTGGGGAAGGAGTCCAGTCGACGCATGGGGGTGGACCCCGGGTTGCGTACAGCTCCCTGGCTAATGGGATCTTTGAGCCACTTACACCACTCTGGGCTTGAAAATAATTGTCCCCCCTTCGTGGTGTGGAATCAGTCGGTTTGAAACGCACGGTGTCGTGACTGAAAACTGACTGAGGGGGGCAACTATAAAGAGGGGCACCTGCATCCAACCAGCGGGCCGCTGGAGGATTTTGAAAGGTGTCTTGGAGGACGAAGTCAGAGACTGTACCACTAGGGGCAGCTCGGCTCCTAGCGTGTGTTCCTGGGTTTCTCAGGGGCACATTTCTACGCGTAGCGCTACAAAGGGAGCCCTCTTCTATGTCAGATGTCGTGCGGTGCATTTCAGCTGCACTTACCTGATCTGACTCTACTTTTAGCTGGGCAGCTTGAAGCTGCCTGCGCAGGACTTCGTTTTCCTCCTGCATCCAGGCATTATCTTTCTGTGCCTGGACTTTCTCAGCTTGAGTGCACCTAATTTCTTGGTGCAGGCTGAGATTTTCCCTCTGCACCGCATGATAGCTGCTCTGCAGCTGTGCGAGCTGGGCCTGGTGCTCGGCGGTTTGCAGTTGGGTTTTGCGGTGATGAAGAAGGAACATTTGGCCCACAAGGTCCAGGATTGTGCGCATTGGCTTCCCGACCGGGTTGTTGACATAATCAACTAGTTCCTGCAATGCTTCATCACAACGACTAACATTGTAGCCGTTAAGGTTATCTCTCTCCTCTATGGAGAGACGAAGGACAGCAGCAACTACATCTTGCAGTGCTGGGTCGACTAACCTCTGTGGAGCTTCAGCTCCAGTCACGCAGGGCGATTGGTGACTCATTTTACTGGGGCCGTAAAAATTCTTGTGATAGTGGCTCTGACAGCTTGTTGTTTTACGGTTGATATAATGCTAACACGAAAGCACAGTTGAGAGGCTTCGACCTGTGCTTACGGTCTACTGTTATGTAATGTGCAAATTTCACTGTGTTCTCTCTTTGGTGGATGTCAATGAAGTGACTTGGCACCTCTCTGTAACATTTAGATGAAAGCGTTAGGAGTTAAATAACAACAACAGCAGGTTTTAAGCAGACTATAGTAAATTTACCAACCCCTAATTCACTCTTAAGAGCACTTTCACACCACACTGGCTTATGTTTGGCAAGTTGTGAGAAGTAAATTGTCAAACAGAACCAAACTTTGACGTAAGGATTTCAACTTATTACTTTGGATTCTTATGCATACACACTGTGACAGAACTGGCACGTAGGATGCCTCACACGGGGCACCAATTATTATGTAGGGCTTTACTGGTTGTTTAGATCAGGGTTACTATCAGAAATAATTAATAATTATTTCTGTAGTTATTAATCAATATTTAAATTAATTAATTGGATCTAACTCATTAAAACCTCATATGGGACTCCAGTAAATGTAGTGTGCTACGTTTAGGAGCAAGTTTGGTTATTAGCAATAATTAATAATTATCAAAGATAATTATTAATTATTAAAATCAATAGAACATTGATGAGAGTCAATGTTAGCTTTTTTAATCCTTTAAATCAACAGTTATCAAAGATAATCGTTAATTGTTAACGTCGATGAAACATTAAAATTAACACTAGCTTATTGATCATTCACATTCAATCAAAGATAATTATCAGTTATCAAAAATCAATAGAATATTAATAAGGATTAACATTGACGGGGCACCACCCTGAAATCAGGGACTAATAACCGAATATTAAAACAGTCTCAATATTAGATTGTTTTCTTAGGAAAATCGACATCCGAAGAATATCGATTTTCGGGAAAAAACAATGAATGAAGGTTTGAATCCGAGCACTGACATCCCGTCAGCACGACACAGGCGCATGCAAAACAAACCAAAACACTTCTCTTTGTAATATAAACAAAGTTTATTTATGCAGTAATATCAATTAATAATTAATACAATGCAGTCAATAAACTTCCGATTTACAACTACAAACTAAACAGTGATATGATTAGATATGGAAATAAAAATAATTCTATAACACAAGGTGTGTGTGTGTGTGTGTGACAGTGTGTGTGTGTGTGTGTGTGTCAGTGTGGTTAGTGTGAGAGAGAGAGAGAGAGAGAGAGAGAGAGAGATGATTAAGTGACAGCCCGAAAGCTGATTTCGCTATAGCTGGAGATGAAGCAGCCGTGTTCATCACTCAGAGACGCGGTTTTACGAGCGGGGCTCGTAAAAGTCCCTTGTTATTTGACTCTTTAATGGATGAACTCAGTTGCTGTCTCACCCGCGATGGCGAAAATGCACAACAGTCCAATCTGGTTGGACCACAATACAGCAAAACAAATTCGTGATAATTAATACCCTGAGTATTAATAATTAGCGGACATGGCGGTCCGTAAACTGTACAAGCAAAAACCTTGAAACACAAGAATAGCACACTATAATATTCTATCTCTGCCCAGACGTAAACCTCTTACTTGAATCGCATGAGGACCCATGTAGAATGTGTTTTCCTCCGTCCTTTAACTTTGACCCGGTTCCTTGTGACTCGGGTGATGACGGGGGCCGTTTCCTCGCGCTGTCGGCGGCCGGTACGGCTGTTGATTCTCAGAGGGCGGTACGGCTGTTGATTCTCAGCGGGCTGGCGGAGAACTCAGAAATGTCGACTTGATTGAAGATGGAAGAGAAATCTTTAATCTCTTCACTTCTGTAGGCCAACGGATGAAGATGCGAATTGCTCGGCGGTCTCCTTCGGATCCGTTAGAGTGTTTGGTTGAACACAGAGTAATCTCAACTCGTCCAGCGAGATGGAGATTGTATGGCTACAGTTTCAAGTCGGACATTACTTCCTTATGCCACGAGGTTACACCGGAGAGCAGCAAAAAGCTACGTCCGTATTCGGTGAACGAAGTCGCCGGAAGCAACTTTGGAAGCATTTCAGAATTATTTGAAGTCCTGATGATGTCATGTTTGAGGGACGTTCTGTTGTGTGCCTCATCCAATAGGAGTTGAGTGCTCGATCCTTTAGTGAGCAAGGCTTCATGGATTTGTAGTCTGTTTTGGACTCCCTTTGTTTGATTTTGGTGCGATTTTTATCAGTAAGATTTATGACTCAGAAGGAGGGGGCTTGAGGAATGTTTTTTATGACTGTTAGGCCTGCCTTTGTCTTCTATCTGAATACATGAGGCCCAACACTTTAGACTTTGCTACATACAGGGCCGGCCCTAGCAGATTTTCAAAATGGGGCCCCCCTACCAACAAGTGCACCTATCCAAACACACCCACCCTTAATAACTAAGCAAGTTTAAAGACAATTTAATTACCAAATTAAGGTGTGGTACAGTAGATGATATTTGCAATTACTGTAAATAGTGGCATATGCTATTTGCACCCTGGTGTGTAATAAAACAGTATTTAATCTAATAATTATTGTGATGGAACTTAATTAAATCACTGGCAGCGGGACGAAACGCACCTGATGTGCCATGTAATAATTGTACCTCATCACTGCTGTCTTCATATGCCAAGCATGGCTTTAGAGAGAGCAGTCTCAGAGTCCTTCAGAGGGCAGTAAGTCCGTTATGAAGTCCACTCCCAGGTGTGACCAAGGGCGACGCGGGACGGGCAGAGGAAGGAGTTTGCCAGCTGGTAGTTGTCGTGGGGTCCTTGACATGGTGCAATCCGGGCATCCCTGGATGAACCTTGTGACATCTCTGTCCATACGCGGCCACCAGAACCGGTCCTGGATGAGCGAGAGGGTCCTATTGGTCCCATGGTGGCCAGTGCCCAAAGAGGAGTGTACAGACTCAATGAGTGTCAGACGTTAGGAAGTGAGAACATAGGTCCTGTTGGCAGGGCAGCTGGCGGAGCAGGTTCAGTGGCGGCACCTTTCACAATGCTGTCGTCCAGGAACCACTGGATGGGTCTCACTATGACATGTGGAGGAAGTATGGTTTTGGGTTCCTCTGTGAGTTCCTCTGATGAGAATAGATGGGAAAGAGCATCTGCTTTGATGTTCTTGGCCCCTGGATGATAGGAGATGGTGAAGTCAAAGCATGTGAAGAAGAGGGCCCATTGTGCCTGGAGAGGATCGACAAGCTTCCTGAAGATACTCGAGGTTTCTGTGGTCAGTTAGCACCAGAAAAGGATGACGGGCCCCCTCCAGCCAATGCCGCCACTCTTCCAGGGCTAGCTTAATAGCCAAAAGCTCCTGGTTTCCAATGTCGTAATTCTGCTTCGCTGGGGTGAGTTTTTTGGAGAAGTAGGCACATGGATGGAGTTTTGATGGTTTCCCCTGCTGCTGAGATAGGATGGCTCCTACGCCATTAGTGGAAGCATCTACCTCCACCACAAAAGGTTTGTTTGGGTCTGGATTGATTAGGAGTGGAGCTGTGGTGGAGGCATTCTTGATATGTTGAAAGGCGTAGGAAGCCTCGGAGGTCCAGGATAGAGATTTGGGCTTTGAAGGCATGTGTGCGCATGTCTACCCCCTTCTCTGCACTGCCCAACTTGTAGTGAGCCCCCCGATAATGACAAGAACACACAGCATTTACTTTTAGTGATATCACACTCCGCTCAGACACTTTCTTTACACCTTTTGTGTTTGTGCATTTTTATTTAAAATGAATGATTTTCCGATGGCGTGCACTGTCTGTTCTCGATTACATGGACCGATAAGGGTAGAATAGTGAAATTGGCAAAATGTGAACTTGAACCTGTATCACCCACGCAACAAACCAACTGCCTTATTAATGTCACCATATCAGATCTTAGGCTAAACACTGTCATATTCATATACTTCTGTCTCTATATCTTTTCTTCAGAGCAAATGTAATATTTGTAATAGTTTTGACAGGTTTCATCGGACTATTGGCATGCATATAGCTGGGCTGTGTGCTGAGTGCTATTTACACTTATTGCAAATAATTATTTGGGTCTACTGAACCCGTGGTACACTGTAAAAAATTGCCAGGATTTTACTAGATTTAACAGTAATTTCTTATGTTAAAATACTGTATTCAGTGTTTAGTGTTCCCTTTGGGTGGTACCTTAAGTTATTTCTTTTAATTTAATCTTCTCCCAGTTGGAGCAATTCTGTTTAAAAACACAATTTATTGTACTGTGAACTATGGAGAAAATTAATCAATATAGTGGTTGACTTTGTTGGACCATGATGTGTAGGCTGCACTATATGATACATTTGAAAGTAAAGAAATAGTGACATTTTCCTTGAGCTTAAAGGGAGGGATGTCTGCAGTGCTAGTCTATGATATGATTGGTTAAATCTCTCATGAACTTTGAAAAAAAAAAAAATGTGTCAACCTGACGCACAGATATCAACACTCTGCATATAAAACTCAACGATGGTGACAATTAACAAACACTGTAGATAAAAAAATAAATAAATACTGATGGTAATTGTGATTCTACAGTGCAGCTCTGCTACATTACAGTCATTTCTTGGTCCTGTTCACTGTGAAGTCACAGTATACAGTTGTCTTTTAATTTTAATAAATTATAGAAATACTACTGTAAAATATACTGTAAAGGTCATGCAAATAGTAGTCAGGAATTTACTGTAAACTCACACAAATTTTTTTATAGTGTAGTGGGGTCTCTGGTGGCCGCAGGGGCCTTATGAGGAAGGGCCGGCACTGGCTACATATGTGCATTGCCAATGTCACTTTTTAACTTCTTTGAGAATATTATGGTAACAATATCCTCAGCTGTGGTTGATAGGTTTTTTGCAAATTTAGTTTACAAGGAAAGATGCAAAACTCTAAACAAAATGAGGAAAAACAAGAAACAGTACCCACTAAATGGAGACTTGGGAAAGTGGGTGAAAAATGGGTGTTTTCCAATCAGTGGGCGTTTTCTCAATGCCTACTACATTGAGATTCCCTATTTACGTTGGATAGTTCAGAAATGCTACTCACACTGACTCTGTCTGAAACCAGAAAAATGCTGCCGCCTTAGACAGTTTCCATAGAAAGGTAAGAAGGCATGTCCGAAAACAATGTTTGCATACTGTAATATTCTGCATACTAAGATGCCTCCATGTGGTCAGTTTTTTGTATTTTTTTTTTGGAGGCAGCATAAATGCATACTTTGCTGCCTATAATACCCAGGTTCGTCAAGGGTTGAAATAATAAAAATGCCTTTGACAGAGCAGTTGAAAGAACTATATGAATTTTACTTCTTTCAATGTTCATTTTCTTCAACTTATTATTCTATTCTATTCTATTCTATTCTATTCTACAGTATACAGAAAAATAAGCATTGTAATTATAAATATTCACATTTCACATTAATTAGTTGTAGACCATTACACAACGTTATAGTACCTTGGAAGCCAGACTGAAATCAGTTTTCTTTAAAGGTACCTTTGTACAAAAATGACTGTCATGGACTGACTAGTGGCTCGCGTGTTCTTCTGAAAACACATCTTCTTTTGTGTTCCACATAAAGGCTGAGTTACAACCTAAAACGTGCTAGTCGGCACTAGTCGACTCCAGTCTGCAGATTTCGGGCCAGTCGGAGTTGACATATTTCACAGAATAAAAACATGTAGTATGTGATAGGCACAGACTCTGATTTCTTACACTCTGTATATCATTGCATAGTCTGAGAATATATATATATATATATATATATATATATATATATATATATATATATATATATATTTACAATTTAGGGCCGACTACAGAGGTCTGATATCGTAGTGTATGATGCTCCATGACTCAAATATCTCTTGAGTCATGTTGCAGTCTCGTCGCAGTCTCTTGTATTCTCACCAAAGATCACTCCCAAATGCGCTTTGCCCTTTTTAAGTTACTGTACATCCATGTTTGTTTATATTTCTCATGCGAATGGGAGTGTTTCCATGTGAGTTTGTGATAGGATCAACTTTACAGTCAGGTATTGTGTGATCCTCAGTTGTTTGGTGTGTGATGCCCAGTTTTCAGCCTGGTCTCATGAACATTACATGACTGTGGCAACATTTTGGCAAAATGAAATTACGTGCCTTATTACATGTTTGGCTGCAGTTTCCGAGTAAATGTCCAGCAGGGGGCGCCAAAAGCGAGTGAAATGGTGTCGTAATCATACAAGGTTTTTAAAATAAATATTAGATGGAGGTTTTTATGAGTAAAACATACAGTACCTCCCCAACCTAAAACTTTAATCTAAACTAACCAACAGTGATCTAAAATCAGATGAGAGGTAGACACAAAACAGACAACTTTACTGTTAACCAATGCCTAAACCTAAACATAGTTCCAAAGTTCTGTAGGGAGCTGGGGGGTGGGGGGGGGGTGTTTTGAGGTGTGGGGCATGGCGTGATGAGAAAGGGCAAGGGGCGTGGAACCAGGGCAAAGTCCGTGGGGGTGGAGCCATGAGTGGCTCGAGGGGCGGAGCCATGGAAGGCAGAGCCGTGAGAGGCTCGAGGGGCAGAGCCATGGAACTTGGTGCCCGGAGAGTAGCCGAAGACTCGAAGGGCCAGGGTGGAGCCGATGGCAGGGAGGACCAAGGCGGTGCTGGAGGCTCGGAGGAGCAAGGCGGAGCTGGGGGATCGGAAAACTGAGGTGGAGCCAGTGGGACTGAGGACCAAGGTGGAGCCATAGGGAAGGAAGTCCCCGGTGGAGCTGACAGATCTGAGGGACGAGGTGCAGCCAGAGGATCGGAGAGCCAAAGCGGAGCCAGGTGACCGACAGACCAAGGAGGAGCCAGAGGGAACGCAAAGCTGAGGCAGTGCCGAGGGACCGACAGGCCAAGGCGAAGTCCAGGGCTCGGATGGTCCAGGTGGGGTCGGAGGGCTGAAAGTTCCCCTTGCCTGCTCAGGAGAACTAAGGGTGGGTATAAGGGTGTGAAAAATCTCCAAGTCCAACTGCTTAGGTGTGGCTGTGACGTGGCATGGAGCAGGCCGAGGCTTGGCTGTGACGTAGCATGGAGCAGGCTGAGGCGTTGCTGTTACGTGGCATGGAGCAGGCTGAGGCATTGCTGTGACGTGGCATGGAGCAGGCTGAGGCGTTGCTGTGACGTGGCATGAGCAGGCTGAGGCGTTGCTGTTACGTGGCATGGAGCAGGCTGAGGCGTTGCTGTGACATGGCATGGAGCAGGCTGAGGCATTGCTGTGACGTGGCATGGAGCAGGCTGAGGTGTTGCTGTGACGTGACATGGAGCAGGCTGATGATTCGGGGCAAAAGATGGCGCTAGCTCAGCGACCATGATGAGGAACTCTGGCTTGGTGGCCATGACGTGAAACTCTGGCTCGGCAACAGCCATGTCGTGGAACTCTGGCTCGGCGGCAGCCATGTCGTGGAACTCTGGCTCGGCGGCGGCCATGTCGTGGAACTCTGGCTCGGCGTCCGCCTCCCCCACGGTTATGCTGCGTTCCATTCAAGTTGGATGTGGGATATTCCTGCTTGATATCTCCAAACATAAATGCATTCCATTCCCCAATATTCGGAAATGCAATGCTCCCGTTAGCTTAGCAGGGGTTTGACTCTCATTAGAGATGTCTCCTAGCAACCCAACTGATAAACAATGCTGCAGCGCTAGCATTTGTGCTTCAGGTGTATGATTATCAAAAGAGATTATAATGTTTTATACACCTGTTTCTGCTGGCATTTGTTAAACAAGCTTTAATATCATGTAATGTGAAAACGAACTCATTTATCGATATTACTTAATAAAGTGAATGTTTATCACTTACTTTGTATATCTCCCTGAGCGTTGACATGTTTGTGTGATATTATGCACCTGCATCTCGGCAAAATTGGAGTTGAGAATTTCTGCACGAGCCTATAAGTTGTAATTCTGACTTAAAGATGCATTCCATTGCACTTTTCCTAGTAGGAAGTTGTAAAATCTGACTTTCCGAGTTCAATGGAATGCAGCACTACTTTTCAAAACTGACACTGAATGCTCAAGCAGCCTAATTTACACTTAGAAAACTTCTGATTCAATTCAGTTCAATTCAGTTCAGTTTCACTTTATTGTTGGAATCTCTTCCAACAATTGTCTCTCATCCCACAGCATTTACTGTCTCGCATCAATTCACATCAATAACCATACACATCCACATCAAATTATAAAACACAATACAATAAACACTGCTTAATACAAAAACCACATATAAGTATGTAAATACACAACCAGCTGCAGTGCATTGATTTAGACCTTTATATTTTTCAGAACCCTGAGGCCTACTTAGACCCCCAATTCTGATTTATTAATTTTACAGACTGATGAACAAAATATTTCCGTAATCTGTTCATTCTAGCATATACTACTCTAAGTCTTCCTGTCTTCATACAAAATATGAGAAGGGTCAGACATAATTTTACCTGTCAGGGACAACTATATGCTATAACAATGCAAAAAGCACTTACCAATTTACTTGAAGTGAAAATCAGTCATCCTTTCCTGTTTAATAAATTAAGCAATCACATGGTCATGCAGAACATCTCGTGTTTTTAAATCCATAAGGATATCTTTCTCATTGGTGATGTGGCAGTAACAGCCGACTCTCAGACAGATCTCG
This sequence comes from Myxocyprinus asiaticus, assembly GCF_019703515.2. Classification (NCBI taxonomy): domain Eukaryota; kingdom Metazoa; phylum Chordata; class Actinopteri; order Cypriniformes; family Catostomidae; genus Myxocyprinus; species Myxocyprinus asiaticus. The sequence goes on along the minus strand of NC_059376.1, from coordinate 20,576,622 downwards.
CACTCTTCGCTTTCAAATTACATCACTTAAAGCGTGATTGCGTCACTCAAGGATAGCTAGAAGGCCTCGACCGGGACATATCCTAAAGATCACACCCACCAAGAACAAATAAATCAATTGATTGGCTGATGAATCTGACAATCTGACTTTAGATGCGCATTCATTTGCACTGTTGAGGGATTCTGAAGAAATTCTGAAGGCCTGAGGGGAGGGACACAACGTCTCGTTCCCTCCATCAGGGAACAGAGGTTTCACAAGTAACCATGACATTCCCTATCTGTCACTCATTCGATGTTGTGTCGATGTAGTGACACTAGGGGTCCCTATACGAAACGCCACAACTGGCTGAACTGTGTTACGTGAACTGGCGGTGTGTGACGGGCGGACCACTGTGTGCCTCGTAGCCAGCACACCAGGTCGACACGTAACCTCCCCCAACATAGTTATGAGTGTCGAACGGCCCTTTGGGGACAGGTCGACTACCCAAAAGATAGAGACAGGCTAACCCAGTCGTTGCCTCTTTTCCCCTTCTTTTTTCCACTCCCTAAAAAAGAAGGGGGATTATCCGACAGGTCTAGTCGGGGGGTGTCCCTCCCAAGGGGAGGACACCGTGGAGACCACACCTCGCCCAAAGAGGGGGGGGGGTATTTAAGTGGAAAAATATGTCACATGGTCTTTCCAACAATGTGGAGAGTCTTCAAGGTAGATCCTACCCAACGGGGGAGGAGTTACTACAAACATGGAGACTAGGGCAGAGGGGCTCTGCCCAAGGAAGACGCAGTTTGCCAACAGGGAAACGAATTAGCGGAAGATATACATCGCATGGGGTTTGCCTTAAAGGGAACCACCACATGCAGAGCACCTACCCCAGAACAGGACTCTTAGTTAGCACGTGTACTGAGCCGGCAGCGAGTCTCTCTGAAAACTCGATTGCCATAGGACTCGGAGGAAGTCAACCAGGGAACATAGTTTGTGAACGCTACTGGGAATTAATGGCGCACGTCTTCAGCTCAAAAGAGGTGGAAGGCGCTATGTGCAAGCGATACACCTGGCCGGCTATCCCGGGCTTATCCGCTTGTATTGCATGCGACTACCTGGGACGAAACCAGTTCCATCCGGAGGTTGTAGAACCTTGCAAAGGTGTTGGGTGTTGCCCAGCCTGCTGCTCTGCAAATGTCTGTTAGAGAGGCACCCCTGGCCAGGGACCAGGAGGCTGCTACACCCCTGGTAGATTGGGCTCGTAGCCCTACCGGGGGCGGCATGTCCTGGGCGTGATATGCCATAGCTATGGCGTCAGTGAGCCAGTGGGTGATCCTCTGCTTGGAGACAGCTCTTCCTTTCCGCTGTGCACCAAAGCAGACAAAGAGCTGCTCAGAGATACTAAAGCTCTGTGTGCGATCCAAATAGATGCGTAAAGCGCGCACCGGACACAGCAACGACAGGGCTGGGTCTGCCTCCTCCTGGGGCAGCGCTCGCAGGTTCACAACCTGATCCCTAAAAGGGGTCTTGGGAACTTTGGGCACATAGCCCAATCGGGGTCTCAGGATCACGTGAGAGTTGCCAGGACTGAACTCCAGGCATGTTTCGCTGACAGAGAACTGACAGGTCTCCTACCCTCTTGATGGAAGTGAGCGCAGTCAGGAGGGCAGTCTTCAAGGAGAGTGCCTTAAGCTCAGCTGACTGCAAAGGCTCAAAGGGGGCTCTCTGTAGACCCTGAAGAACTACAGCGAGGTCCCATAAGGGAACGAGGCGCAGTCTGGAGGGATTCAGCCTCCTGGCACCTCTCAGGAACCTGATGATCAGGTTGTGCTTCCCTAAGGACTTACTGTCGACTGCGTCGTGGTGTGCTGCTATGGCGGCCCCCCAGAACAGCCTGGGACGGGGGAGGAAGAGGCCTGTCCTCGTAACCCGTGGGGACTGCCACATCGGGGGCGGCTGTGTGCCACAGCTGGGCGCTCAGGGGCGGGAAGACCACCGCTGGAGCGCCAATCCTGCAAGGAAAAAAACCCGTGGACGGTAGTCATGATGACGACCGTGCACACTGGGTATGTGACCCAGGGAAGAAGGAAACTGCTCTTTTGCTGAACTGTTGGGTACCGCAGCCACTTGGGCATGCGGCGAAATCAAACAAAAAGGCAACAAAAGATTCTCCACCCGGCCCTCCACCGGGGGATGGAGTGGTCTTCTTACCAGCTACAGGTGAATGGGTTTCTTCGACCCTGGGTCGCCCATCTCAGGGGCACTTTGATGACCTCCGTGGGTTCTTAGCAGCCAACTGTGAAACGGGTGGCATCTGCTTTCTGCGGTGGGCTCCACGCCGGGGCCGGGCCGAAGGGGCGGGCTGCGGCGGAGCCGGTGCAGTCACCCAGGGGCACGCCCTTGGCAACGGGCAGATGGGGTGCGGGATCTTGAGCTGCGCCGGGGCAGGATATGCCGGATAGCCTCCGTCTGCTGCTTCACCACCGAGAACTGCTGGGCAAAGTCCTCGACGGTGTCCCCGAATAGGCCAGCCTGGGAAATGGGGGCAACAAGGAACCGTGTCTTGTCGGCCTCACACATCTCGACCAGGTTGAGCCAAAGGTGGCATTCCTGGACCACTAATGTGGCCATCATCTGCCCGAGTGACCGCGCTGCGACCTTCGTCACCGAGCTCAGTTCCTGCATCAGATCTGGGGCGGAACTACCCTCGTGCAGTTCTTTTAGCGCCTTGGCTTGGTGGACCTGCAGGAGAGCCATGGCGTGCAGGGCAGAGGCGGCTTGTCCAGCAGCGCTGTAGGCTTTAGCCATCAGGGACGACGGGAACCTACAGGGCTTGGACGGGAGCTTAGGGCTTCCGCGCCAGGTGGTGGTGCTCTGCGGGCATAGGTGCACCGCGAGCGACTTATCCACTGGGGGAATTGCAATATAGCCCCTGGCCGCCCTGCCATCGAGGGTTGTGAGGGCGGGGGAACTGAGGAATCGGGGCCGGGCAGTAAAAGGTGCCCCCCATGATTTCGTCAGCTCCTTGTGCACTTCTGGGAAGAAAGGCACTGGAGCAGAGTGTGGCTACTTTGAGTGGTGCCGCGAGCCCAGGAACCAATCATCAAGCCGCGAGGGTTCAGGGGAGAGCGGAGGGTTCCACTCTAACCCGACGCTCGCGGCCGCCCGGGAAAGCATGTCCATCATCTCTGCATCAGCCTGTGACTTGGCAATTGTCCCCAAGGGTGGGAGCCCAACTGAGGCATTTGCGTCCGACTGGACAAGCCCGCTATCCGATGCTGCGCTCGAGAGCTCATCATCTTCACGGTTTCTGAACAAGAGGCCAGACTCGCCGTGAGACAAGCTGGCGGACTCATCCGGAAGCCCGACTGGGGCAGACGAGTGTGCTGGGGAATGGGAGGTCCGCCGGGGGATACCCGGCGGAGGCGATCCCATTGGGGTCCACAAATCACCCCCAGTGCTAGCCGTGCTGGCCTCAAACCCATAGGTAGAAGGACCGAGGCGGGGAGCCGCTGGGGTGGCTTGCTTACTTACGAAAGCAAGCCGTGACTGCAACGTTGCCATGGTCATGTTCTCGCAGTGAGAACATGAACCATCCACGAAAGCTGCCTACGTGTGGGTCGCGCCCAGAGTGGTTGCATACCAGCTCCTTTTATACCCGTATGTCTGGGGAAGTGGCATGCAAATACCACTCGCCAATTTTCATTGGCTTTTTATCAAAGACCAGAGGTGTCTTGGGCTCCCAAGAGTGACCCCTAGTGTCACTACATCGACACAATGTCGAGTGAGTGACAGATAGGGAACAACTATATTTCACTGTTGATGGCTTCCCAGATTACCATCAAATCATCAATTCCCAAACCACTAGACAAATAGTACAATGAATTACAGCAGAATTAGATGTAGGCTATATTTATTTACATGACTTTTTCCAGGAATGGAAGATCTAATCTAAAACCATGCTGCATGTTGCTGGCTACAGGTACTGGGTCATTTTGTTATGTAAATTTTTCGGTCAATTTTACCAAGCTTCTAGGTTACTCCTGTTTCCCAGCAACGATATAACTGCGCAATCCAAGCACTTGGGTTGTGTGGGTACAGATTTATGTAGCCTACTCATTATACAGTAATTCTTTACCTAAAATGACATCTGTTGCGTGAAGGAACAAGATTTTGTTTTGGCAAATAAAAGCAAAATCCCTGTTTAGTTTATGAGGTTGCCCACGTCTGTACTCAATTAGTCAAATTGCCTGTTCCATAGCGATGGGATGCCCAGGGAGAACAGGATGTATCACTAGGAGGAATATGTTAATTGAATGAAGAATTGTCTCAGTTCATGTTTATTGCACAGATTGTAAGAAACTCTAATTAAATGGTCAACAAAACATGCTACATGGTGTTTTGTGTAAGTAGGCCTACCAAATAACATGCTGTATCAACATATATCTTTGCCAACATACAGCTGAAGTTGTTGTCATCATAGGAATGGACGGATAATCACACTTATTATTCTCTTCATGTTTGTTTGGGGAGGGACTCTTGGGGTCTAGTAGTGAAAGCTGCCTCTTAGAATGTACAGATGAGAGTAATGTGTTGTGTTCATGTGGATCAGTATTAACATGTTCATTGTGTTCTTCCTTGTTTTCCCCACAGTTACAGAGAAAGAGGTCCAGCAATGGTAAATCAGTCTATCTATCTATCTATCTGTCTGTCTGTCCGTCCGTCCATCCATCTTGTTTGTTTTCTGTCTTTCCCTAAACATCATCCCCTGTTTTGTGTCTTTATCCTCCATCTCTCCTCTCATCACTCTGTTGTCTGTTTTGGCACACTAAGTACAGCTTACTTGTATACCTCCATCTGCTTTGGCCACTCAACACAGCAGTCTTTCCTCTTATATTTTTGTAGTTGTGCTTTCCAGGAAAAATATTTCCATTTCTACCCTTGAAACACAAATTTGACAGTAATGTTATAGTGGATCTCTCTATAAACTGTTATTATCCTGTTCTCTTATATCTGCTGGCATGAGTGGCTATGAAAAGTTGATGGCTGAATACTGTTCTTATAAGTAGAGCATTTCATTTTAAGGCCAGTAGCGTGTTATATACACATTGTGTCTCTCAGTGTAAGCGGTTGCAAACAGAGCACTTTGAGCCTTTTTCCTCAAAGATAAAAAGCACTGGCACCTTTTCTGGCAAGCCCAAGGTCAGCCCAGCACAGGCACTGTGTGTGCCTGGGTGTTTGCCAGGCTAAATTGTTGACTCATTTTCAATGCTGCTAGCAACATAAAACCATTGACGAAGGACGTGTATGTAGGGCTGCAGTGGGATGTGAGCTAGGTGTACTTTGGATAATTTTCTGCCTAAGAGATCTCACCCCATCTCTTTGAGTACTGTTGACTTTCAGTATCCATCATCCCCTGAGGATCCTTCCTGAGGATGGATAATGCTACTGAAGTGATATAGAGCTTAAGGTGAAAAGAGCTGCTTTTATTTTCACGCTTTTATCCACAGTACTTGTGTGATCCACAGAACTCAGAAGTGAAAAGCATGAGTAAATCTACAAGGACTTATTTAGGGACTTCTCATTTGGGTGAAGATGAGTATAAATACATATAGATAGATTATATAGATATAAATATAAACTCAGCAAAAAAAGAAATGTCCTCTCACTTTCAACTGCTTTTATTTTCAGCAAACGTAACATGTGTACATTTTTGTATGAACATAAAAAGATTCAACAACTAAGACATGAACTGAACAAGTTTCACAGACATGTGACTAACAGAAATGGATTAATGTGTGTCTGAACAAAGGGGGGTCAAAATCAAAAGTAACAGTCAGTATCTGGTGTGGCCACCAGCTGCATTAAGTACTGCAGTGCATCTCCTTCTCGTGGACTGCACCAGATTTGCCAGTTCTTGCTGTGAGATGTTACCCCACTCTTCTACCAAGGCACTTGCAAGTTCCCGGACGTTTCTGAGGGGAATGGCCCTAGCCCTCACCCTCCGATCCAACAGGTCCCAGACGTGCTCAATGGGATTGAGAGCCGGGCTCTTTGCTGGCCATGGCAGAACACTGACATTCCTGCCTGGCAGGAAATCATGCACAGAATGAGCAGTATGGCTGGTGGCATTGTCATGCTGGAGGGTCATGTCAGGATGAGCCTGCAGGAAGGGTACCACATGAGGGAGGAGGATGTCTTCCCTGTAACGCAAAGTGTTGAGACTGCCTGCAATGACAAAAAGCTCAGTCCGATGATGCTGTGACACACCGCCCCAGACCATGACGGGCCCTCCACCTCCAAATCGATCCTGCTCCAGAGTACAGGCCTTGGTGTAACGCTCATTCCTTCGATGATAAACGTGAGTCCGACCATCACCCCTGGTGAGACAAAACTGTGACTCATCAGTGAAGAGCACTTTTTGCCAGTCCTGTCTTGTCCAGCGAAGGTGGGTTTGTGCCCATAGGCAACATTGTTGCTGGTGATGTCTGGTAAGGACCTGCCTTACAACAGGCCTACAAGCCCTCAGTCCAGCCTCTCTCAGCCTATTGCCGATTGAGCACTGATGGAGGGATTGTGCGTTCCTGGTGTAACTTGGGCAGTTGTTGTTGCCATCCTGTACCTGTCCCGCAGGTGTGATTTTTGGATGTACCGATCCTGTGTAGGTGTTGTTACACGTGGTCTGCCACTGCGAGGACGATCAGCTGTCCTTCCTGTCTCCCTGTAGCGCTTCTTAGGCATCTCACAGTACGGACATTGCAATTTATTGCCCTGACCACATCTGCAGTCCTCATGCCTCCATGCAGCATGCCTAAGGCACATTCACGCAGATGAGCAGGGACCCTGGGCATCTTTCTTTTGGTGTTTTTCATAGTCAGTAGAAAGGTGTCTTTAGTGTCCTAAGTTTTTATAACTGTGACCTTAATTGCCTACCATCTGTAAGCTGTTAGTGTCTTAATGACCGTTCCACAGGTGTATGTTCATTAATTGTTTATGGTTCATTGAACAAGCATGGAAAACATTGTTTAAACCTTTACAATAAAGATCTGTAAAGTTATTTGGATTTTTACAAAATTATCTTTATAATACAGTGTCCTGAAAAAGGGACATTTATGTATACATGGGTCAGAAAGTCTGAGACCAGTAGTGAAAATGTATTAAATTATATTTTTATCTAAGTTATTAAAAATAAAAAAATACATTACAAATTATGATTAAAATTATTATCAGCATGACAATATGACTGAAACGTTTTGATTTTCAGAATTTCTCACTATTTGATATTTCCCCTTTTTGCTTAAATATCAACACATACTCAAGTTGTTGGAGACTCAAGAAGGAAAACCTGATGGTCCGTTGTATCACAGCATGATTTGATAGTTCCAAAAATCGCCTTGTGTGCTTTGACTGAAGCAAGGAAAGCTGACCTTCTTCAAAGGAACATATTTTTTCTTCTTGGTTTAGCTCATTTATTCTTTGTCAGAAAACATAATTTGATCACATTATTTCAAAAGCATGGAATAATGTTATTTTTAAATGACATTATTTTTGTGTCACATTACTGATTTATGTTACAAGAAGGGCTGTCGATTTAACGCGTTAATACATTATGATTAATTTTATAAAAAATAACCTGTTAAAAAAATTTACGCAATTAATCATGTCCCCGGACCATAATAAGGAAGATTCCTGAGAAATTCAAGCTTGAAGTACCACCTGTTTTCTCCAGGGGGCAGTAAGCGAAACTTTATAAGCAACGCACACCTTATACAGAAAACAAAACAACCCTTCGGCAGACAACACTGAGAACACGTTCTTGCGTTCAAAACACAGCTTAATGGAGCATAAATCCGAACTAAGGGATCTCAAGACATGTTCTTCTAAGTATTAAATTATGTTTTACTTGACACAGCAACCTAAAAATTTTAGATTTATGACGCAACGCAACCAAAGTGAGATGCTCCAAAAGCATCCGTCTGATGCAGGTGTACACTGACTGGTCCTTAGACAAGCTCTCATAATAAATCTCTGACTGATTGACAAATTCACTTACAAAATTGATTGCTGTGAATTGTATGCCAATGACTGACTTGTGTTCAATAATATGCAAATAAACAATACACTGGATTCTAAAGCCACTTTTTGTATTGTCTTATCAATACTTAACTCCTCTGCCACAATAATGTAATGCATTTTAATTATCTAAATTTTTTTAAATAATATTTTATATATATAGTAAATATTTAAAGATAACTATTTATATAATAATAATATATATATATTATTTCTTTGTTACATATTGAATTATTGTTATTTGAAGGCTTTCTCAGCAAATATTTATAAATGCGATTAATTGTGATTAATTTGATTAATCGGGACATCATGTAATTAATTCGATTAAAAATATTAATCGAATGACAGCCCTAGTTAAAAGACCAAAATAACATTAAACACTGTTAAGTCTCCCACTTTTCTCATCTTGCTAACCCCCCCCCCCCAAATAACACCTAAATTCAACATTTGTACTCTCTACATCAAGTCAAATGCAAAGCATGCTGAGAACTATAAATTCCCTTGCCAAAGCTAATCAGAAAAAAGTCCAAGGCACTACTTCTAGTACGAGAGTTAAAATGCCTTTATTGTTGTTTGGCAGCAAGTATTGTTCCCTCCAGCAAGTAGCACTCTAAGATGTATTCCGTCTGACCCCCCTTGCCCATGTTGTTGAATATACCTAATTGGTTCACATTCACCCTACGTAATGTAATCTTGTAGAGAGTTAAGAAGAGAAACACAATGTTGTTGTGTAGATCATAAATAAGATTTAGCAAATGTCCTGAGTTTTCCCATTTTTCCCAATGTAGAAATCATTCAGAATCTTAAATAATTCATATTTATTACATGTCATGGCATTTCTTTATTTTTAATATTTAAAAATTCTAAAATGTTGTGTTCCAGGTTTAAATTAGATGAATCCCAGATTTTCATGTGGACCCAAACTTAAAGACCACACTGGATATTTAAATATCTTTTTGTGTTTGTGATTTTTATCTTTATTTTCCAATCTCAGTTTGTCTATACATATCTGGACTCCTCTGAAATGCAATGGAACAGAGATGACCAACTTCCTCCTGCCCTCAAACTGAATTAGAGAACTATTACATTAGCCTGACAGAATTACATTCTCATTGGTTTTTAGTCTACAGCATTCTTTGTCCTTTCATCCTAGTTAAAAGTTTATGCTAGTTAGCTAACTTTTAGCTAGCAATACATTAACATGATAAATGCTAAGTAGTTTTTGCTCTTTGAGTTTTGTAACACATAGTTTGACCTAGGGCTGAGCGATATGGCAAAAAAAAAAAAAAAAAAAAAAATCTTTATTTTTTATTTAATTTTTTTTACTTGTGGATGATTCACGATCCACAATTTGATTTTTTCAACTTTTAAATGTACTCCAACATGATTCAAATAACATGTTCATTATTGGAAAGCAAAGCAGCCTGGTTAGGGAAATCAAAGTTCTTTTCATTATACACTGTAAAACATTTTGGTTTGAGTTTACAGTAAATTCCTGGCTACTAGGTGCATGACGTTTACAGTATATTTTACAGCAGTATTTCTTCAATTTATTAAAATTAAAAGACAACTGTATACTGTGACTTCACAGTGAACAGGACCAAGATATTACTGTAATATAGCAGAGCGGCATTGTAGAATCACAATTATATCAGTATTTTTTTTATATACAGTGTTTGTTAATTGTCACCATCGTTGAGTTTTATATGCCGAGTGTTGATATCTGTGCATGTCAGGTTGACAGTTTTTTTTTTCTTTTTTCTAAAAGTTCATGGGAGATTTAATCAATTAAATTGGTTAACCAACCAATTTAGCCAAGCAGATATCCCTCTCTCTATGTTCATTGAAAATCTCACAGTTTCTTTACTTTCAAATGTATCATATACTGCAGACTACACATCATGGTCCAACATAAAGTCAACCACTGTATTGATTAATTTTCTCCATAGTTCACAGTAAAATAAATTGTGTTTTTAAACAGAATTGCTCCAACTGGGAGAAAATCCAACTGAATTAAATAACTTTTAGTGTCTCATTCAAGGGAACACTGAACACCATAATGGTGACTTCAAACAAAACACAATTTGTTTGTGACAGAAAATGACCTAGCTTGCATTGATTTCATTGTAAAATTCTGAATACAGTATTTAATTGTAAGAAATTACTGTTAAATCTTGTGAAATCCTGGCAATTTTTTACAGTGTAGGAAACAATGGTGTCCAAGAAAAATGCACAAAAAAGTGCACCACAGGGGGAAGTTGTCAACAGAGTGTAAATGTAAAATAAATTTAAATCTAATAAACCCAGATTTTCAGAAATAATAGAATAAGAAAACTGCTAAATAATTCTTAGACAGTGTAGGTATTCATTTTATCTAAGCCAAGTCTATCTAGAAAGTTATCTAGAAATCAATATCTATATATTATCAAGTTTATCTAGAAACTACTCATTGTATATCAAACAATTTGTATAACCCCTGCAGTTAGAGACGCGCCCTCTAGCGTTACACACTGAGCAGCTCAGCAATCTGAAATAATTTATCATTACAATTCAACTCATCAAGTTCTCTTGCCAAATGTTGGCTATAGATGCAGTACACTTGAAACACGTCACAGAGAAAATCAATAATTATCTTAATCATCGATTGCAATCATCGAATCATCATTTATATTAATCATCATGGTAAAAGGAGTGGTGGATGTTTGATTCTCCCATACATAGCCTATTTATTTTATATAAAGTGCCCGTAACTGTCACGTAATTAACGCTATATTATAGGTAAAAAGAGAAAAAAGGAGACCGTTCATCAACATGCGCACGCAGAGGCCAGTTAAGGTCTGATTTAGCCGGCGTGTACATGCTTGATGGACAAAGTTGAGCTACAATCACACTGTGTACAATCATATGAGAATATTACCAGTGTGAATTCTTTTTTCTTCCTTATTCAACCTTTGGTGGATTGACAACGTATCTAACTATAGCATTTTTAGTATTTTTTATGCACAACCTTAAAAAAAAAAAATCGTGTCTAAAAGCAAATTCGAAAATAACTGTGCAGCCCTACCTCAAACTAAGCAAAAACTCTACTCTTCACCACAATGGTAACCCAGCATAACAGAATTGGTTCTTAATCCCAAAATAACATTAAACACTGTTAAGTCTCCCACTTTTCTCATCTTGCTAACCCCCCCCAAATAACACCTAATTTCAACATTTGTACTCTCTACATCAAGTCAAATGCAAAGCATGCTGAGAACTATAAATTCCCTTGCCAAAGCTAATTAGAAAAAAGTCCAAGCCACTACTTCTAGTACGAAAGTTAAAATGCCTTTATTGTTGTTTGGCAGCAAGTATTGTTCCCTCCAGTAGCACTCTAAGATGTATTCCGTCTGACCCCCTTTGCCCATGTTGTTGAATATACCTAACTGGTTCACATTCACCCTACGTAATGTAATCTTGTAGAGAGCACATTTTAGAGAATTACATTGATCAAAAGCAAAGAAAACAAGTTAAGAAGAGAAACACAATGTTGTTGTGTAGATCATAAATAAGATTTAGCAAATGTCCTGAGTTTTCCCATTTTCCCCAATGTAGAAACATTCAGAATCTTAAATAATTCATATTTATTACATGTCATGGCATTTCTTTATTTTTAATATTTAAAAATTCTAAAATGTTGTGTTCCAGGTTTAAATTAGATGAATCCCAGATTTTCATGTGGACCCAAACTTAAAGACCACACTGGATATTTAAATATCTTTTTGTGTGGTTGTGATTTTTATCTTTATTTTCCAATCTCAGTTTGTCTATACATATCTGGACTCCTCTGAAATGCAATGGAACAGAGATGACCAACTTCCTCCTGCTCTCAAACTGAATTAGAGAACTATTACATTAGCCTGACAGAATTACATTCTCATTGGTTTTTAGTCTACAGCATTCTTTGTCCTCTCATCCTAGACCCAGACATTCTGCTGCGGGCAGTTCATATAGCTGCCACATGAAATCCCCTGCACTGGGGCTTTTATTTATTATATGCGTATAACTAACCATTTTTATATGCACTAATGTGCATTAATCAGCCAGCTTCTTTGCATCGTAGTCTTTGCCCGGTAGTAACAATTAAACAGCAGAACATATAATTTGACATTTGTCTTTCCCTGCAGGAGCTGGTGTTTAGTTTGTATCGTAAACAGAGAGGGTGTAACGTTGGGTTGGTGGAGAGGAAGAGAGGAGACACTGGGAGTAAATACTTTAAGTCTTTTAATAATAAATGCTGGAGTGGAACAAAACAATAACGATAAACATCACAACAAACCACTAAACGACTGACAAATGAATGGGCAAAACTAGAGGATATACACTACCGGTCAAAAGTTTTGAAACACTTACTCATTCTTTATTATAATTTTTATCACATTTTAGAATAATAGTAAAGTCATCAAAACTATGGAATAACATAAATGGAACTATGGGAATTATGTTGTGACTAAACAAAATCCAAAATAAATCAAAACTGTGTTATATTTTAGCATCTTCAAAGTAGTCACCCTTCGCCTAGAATTTGCAGACATGTACTCTTGACATTTTCTCAACCAGATTCTTGAGGTATCACCCTGGGATGCTTTTTAAACAGTATTGAAGGAGTTCCCATCTATGTTGGGCACTTATTGGCTACTTTTCTTTATTATTTGGTCCAAGTCATCAATTTCAAAAACTTTGTTTTTTTTTAATTAAATTTTAGTTTTATAATGAAATAAATTAATATGGTGGCACAATTATATTTTTGTCTACAAAACTAATTTCAAACATTTAAACATACGCCTTCAAATCAAAAGGTTTTTAAGATCATAAGAAACATTTCAGTCAAGTGACCCAAACTTTTGAACGGCAGTGTACATCGTGAGGCAAACGCCATGTGATGCACGCAACAGGCGACAAAAACAAGACAGGACACCTTTGCGAGAGTTCGGCCACACACAAACCTGAAATCTCAGACTGAAGTGACCGAACCTCAGCACAACAGGAAGACAGCTCACGACCCGGGCACACAGCGCAAAGTGAGCGAAATGCGCATCCGCGGTCACGAGAGACAGACACAGCACATGGAGCATGAGTGTCTTGACCCCGACACAGACCGAAACTTAACCACAGAGGGAAGTCTGGATCTAGACACCACGCACTGGACATGAAACACAAGACAGCTCATGACCCGGGAGCGAAGCACAACGCGAGCGCGACGTGAGGCGCACCCGTGTTCACGAGAGACAGACATAAACTATTAATACGAGTGCATGCTGCCAAGATGACATAAGTGCAATGCACCTATGTCAATAACAGACAGACATGGAGCATAAGTGTCTGGATCCCGACAGACCGAAACTGAACCAGACAGGAGGTCAGGATCCAGACACCATGCTCCAGACATGAAACAGGACAGACTGAAGAGCGCATGGCAGGGAATACAACCGAAACTGTGTGCTCACACAATGACAGAAAACAAAACACAAGACAGACATGGGACGATTATGCCACGTGACAGTACCCCCCGGCGTCCCAAAACCGGAACAACAAACAATACACAAGACAGAAAAATGAGCACTAACATAAAACACAACAAGAAGGCAGGGAACCAGGGAGAGAACTTAAGAAAAGGGACAGGGTCCAGTGGCCTGGGGGAGGCCTCAGGGTGGAGGCAGGGTCTGGCAGCCTAGGAGAAGGCCTCAGGGCGAAGGCAGGGTCTGGCAGACTGGGAGGAGGCCTCAGGGCAAAGGTAGGGTCTGGTGTCTGGGAGGAGGCCTCAAGGCAAAGGGGGGGACTGACGGCCTGGGAGGAGGCCTCAGGGCGCAGGTGGCACAGTACTGGGTGGCGGATGCTGGATGGGGGGAAACGGACTGGGTGGCGGCCGCTGGACAGGGGGCAGTGAACTGGATGGTGGCCGCTGGACAGGGTTCAGGAGGGAGCAGCTTAGGGGATGGAGCCATGGAAGGCTCAGGGGCGGAGCCATGGACGGCTCGGACACTGGCCACGGCAGGGAAATGGCCTCCGTGGCCGTGAACGCTGGCAAAGGCTGAGGAATTCCCTCTGTGGCCGTGAGAACTGACAGAGAATGGTGAACGGCCTCCGTGGCTGGGAGCACTGCCAGCAACTGGGGAACTGCCTCCATGGCCAGGAGTGCTGGCAGCGACTGAGGAATGGCCTCTGTGGCCGAGAGCGCTAGCAGTGACTGTGGAGTGGCCTGCATGGCCAGGAGCGCTGGCAGCGACTGTGGAACGGCCTCCATGGCCAGGAGTGCTGGCAGCGACTGGGGAACGGCCTGTGTAGCAGGTAGCACTGGCAGCGAATGGGGAGTAGGAGCCCTTCGCCTCCTCTTCCAGGCGGCCGGGAGCATTGCTTTGGGAATGGCCTTCGTGACGGAGGACGCTGGCACTGGGATGGCCGAGGCTTCAGGTGCTAGCTCTGGGACGGATGAGGCTTCAGGTGCTGACTCTGGGATGGAGGCCTCAAGACGAAGGCAGGGTCTGATGGCCTGGGAGGAGGCCTCAGGGCAAGGGGTGGTCTGGCGGCCTGGGAGGAGGCCTCAGGGCAGAGGTGGCACAGTACTGGCCGGCGGACGCTGGACAGGGGGAAACAGACTGGGTGGTGGCCACTGGACAGGGGGCAGTGAACTGGACGGCGGCCGCTGGAAAGGGTTCAGGAGGGAGCGGCACAGGGGGCGGAGCTGTGGAAGGCTCAGGGGGTGACATGGAAGTCTCGGGCACTGGCTGCGGCAGGGGAACATCCTCCATGGCTGTGAACACTGGCAAAGACTGGGGAATGGCCTCCGTGGCCATGAGAACTGGCAGGGGAGGGGGGAACAGCCTCCATGGCCAGGAGCTCTGGCAGCGACTGGGGAACGGCCTCTGTGGCCGAGAGCGCTGGCAGCGACTGGTGCACAGCCTGCATTGCTGGGAGCATTTGCAGCAGCAGGGGAATGACTTCTGTGGCCGTAGGCACTGGCAGTGACAGGGGAATGACCTCCTTGGTTGTGAGCAGTGACAGGGGAACAGCCTCAGTGGTTGTGGGCACTGGCAGTGACAGGGGAATGGCCTCCGTGGTTGGGAGCGCTGGCAGCGACTGGGGAACGGCCTGTGTGGCCAGGAGTGCTGTTTCACAAGACACCCGAATGGCATGAGCACACATCGCCAAGACAATGAGGCAGTATATGCCCATGCCAACCGACAAACAAGATGAGAGAATGCGTAGTAATGCCAAACAAAGCAATGCCACACATTCTCACACTAAAAGAAACCCAAGCGTATATTGTGAGGCAAATGCCATGCAATGCACGCAACAGGCGACAAAAACAAGACAGGACACCTATGTAAAAGTTTGGCCACACACAAACCTGAAATCTCAGAACAAAGTGACCAAACCTCAGCACAATGTGAAGACAGCTTGCGACCCAGGCACGCAGTGCAAAACGAGTGCAACGTGTCCGTAGTCACGAGAGACAGACACAGAATATGGAGCATGAGTGTCCGTACCCCAAAACAGACCGAAAATGAACCAGGCAGGGAAGTCGGAATCTAGACACCACGCTCCGGACATGAAACAGGACAGACCGAAGAGCGCATGGCAGGGAATACAACCGAAACTGTGCACTCACACAAAGACAGACAACGAAACACAAGACAGACATGGGACAATGATGCCACGGTCCTGTCAGACAAAAACCCAGACTGACAGAGTGACAGGACCATGACACTATTACAGTTTTTGTGCAAAAAACTTTACTGACATTATCAGTGAACCTCAGGGAAGATAATTCAGTTATTAAAAAAATAGCATTTCATGACCCCTTTAAAAGCTGATTTGTTTATTGCAGCATTGTTCCATGATCAACAAGGGTGTTGATCCAAGAACATGCCCTACATTGGTATATTACATACAGCATACAGCAAGACAAACAAACATCTAACTGCAACATTATTATCCTGTCTGTTATGTAAACCCCTGATCAAATCACTCCCTCCAGTAACACCAATGAACACCGACCTTTTCCGATTACTGTAGCGTTTCCCCTTCAGAGAGGTTAAGAGCCAGAGAGGTTGAGCATTGATGATGGTCAAATGAACCACCATCAGTGCAGCTGTGTGAACAACGACAAGGGAATTTATTGAGGAACAAATGGTGAGTAATTAGTGCTCTTTGCTGCCAGTGCATCAGAGAACCAGACTGAGTAGACTAATGCTGGGTGTCATTCATAGTGGTTGAATAAGTGACTTGTATGGACAGTTTAATAGTCTATAATTAGAGATTGAGGCCGTCAGTTTTTCTGAAACTAGAAAGTCATGAAACATTAGTGTTTTGAGCAATCAAAGTCTTGCTGTTTAGATGCTGTAATACAAGATGTGTACAGTGAATGAAAGCTGATGTTTTTAGTTACAGGCTTTTGGGGGTTAAATATGTTTTAATGTTTTGCTGACATCTGAACATTAAAAGTGTCTTTTTTGAATGAGATGCATTCATTCTCATAATACTTGAAACATGCTTTGCATGTCTCACATTTAAAAAAAAAAGAAAACTGCAGGCATTGCTTTGACAGCAGCGGCTCCCTTAAATTAAGCCGCAATCAATTCGGATTAGGGGAAAGCAAAATGCTGTTTCCCCTCTCATTTGTTCCATGCTCACTCTAAGTATGCTTAATCCTGTGAAGAGTGTGATCATCCTATTTTGTGTATGTGTGAACCAACTGAGGGGACCAAATGTACCCACAAAGGTAATAAAAACTGAAAGCACATTGTTGGAACCAGCCAACGGTTGCCATAAGAAATATGGCTTTATAAACCAAATTAAACTAAATTAAATAAACTACAATAAATTCAGTTATATCTTATGAAAATTTTAAAGGCAGAAAGGTTTCTGGTTTAGGGGTTTGAATACCAAATCAGGGGGATAGAAGATACAAATTGTCCCCACAAAGATAGTTAAACCTGAACAGCACACTCTCATAACATTACGTCAATATTTCTGCTTGTGCCACCAATACGTCCCAATTGGTGCATTGCCTGCATCACCATGACCATCGGTCCATATTTTAAATGTCACTCAGATGCCAAAACTCATTATGAAAGATACTTAACTCAATGCTATATTTTAAAACGAAATACATTTAAAATTCTGTCATCATTTACTCATTGCTTTATTTATTTATTGTTTATTTGCTCATTGTTTTGTTTGCTGAAGCACATAAAGGGAATTTTCTGAATGTCTGAGCTGTGACTCAAAAAATTAGGAAAGCACCTTAAAATAATCATAATAATAATCCATGCTATTTGTGCACTGTTCTTATGTTCTGAGGCTGTTTATGATGGCTTTTGTGAGGAACAGATCCAAATGTATGTCTTTATGCAAAAATCAGCATCCCCATCCGCTGTAAGTCTCAAATCAAGAAGTGTTATGACAGCTTTGATGTCAGTGATGTCAAACGCAAATGTCGCTGTCGGTAAATTTCATGCAACTCTTTGAATGAGATGGGACTGCCTTCTAGAAGAGGACAGTTTTCAAAGGAATAGTTCACCCAAAAATGGTAATTCTCTAATTAACTAATTAACAATGGTAAAATCTAATTTACTCACCCTAATGCCATCTCAAACTTGTATGACTTTCTTTTTCCACTGAACACAAATAAAGATACTTTGAATGATAAATGGTGTCTGTTTGTCCATACAATAAAAATTAAAGGGGTCCAACACTTTCAAGCTCCAGAAAGGACATAAAGGCAGCATAAAGGTAATCCTTGGGCAGCGACACAATGGGCAGCGCTCTGCGCATACATCAAACGCAAGGAAATGTATTTGAGCTTTAAATCATGATCATGCCAAAGATACTGCAGATGTCAATATCTATAGTGACAAAAAAAGTTTTGCTCTGTTCTCACCCCAAACCTTTCATATCACTTCAGAAGACATGGATTAAACCACTCTAGTCACATGGATTACCTTTATCCTGCCTTTGTGTAGCTTGAAAGTTTCAAACCCCATTGACTTGCATTGTATGGATATTTGTATATACACATATCTCCATATACATATTTTCATTTGTGTTCTGCAGAAGGAAGAAAGACATAAAAGTTTGAGACGGCATATGTAAATGAACAGAATTATAATTTTTGTGTAAACTATTGTTTTAAGTTTCACTCTGTTCCTCACACTGAGCTATTGTATGGTTTCTGAGGACTTTAAATGCAGCATGAGTCATTTGGAATACTTTTGTGGTGCTTTTTCTTTTTGTCATTTTTGGATTCAGTTATTGTGACTATACTTTTATCAGCTTGTTATGTAGGTTTAGGAGTAGGGGTGGGGTTAGGTGTTTAAAATATCTTTATTAGTGTAATGTAAATACAATTATTGTGACTACATTTTACTTGCCTGTTACTGTCATGATTCACTGTTGTTTTGCTTGGTGTTTTGCCCGTCATCTGTTTCCCCCGGACTACACTTCCCATAATTAAATGCCCTCATCACTGCCAGCTGTTCCCTATTGTTCTAACCTGTGTTTTATTTCCTCATTTACCCCTGTGTATATAATGCCCTGATTTCTACCCAGTTTTCCCATAATGCCTGTACACCTGAGTCTTCTCTTTACTGTTGTACATGAAACTGGTGTTGAGCGGGTAGAATACAATGAAGCTGTCAGCTGAGGACATGTGAGGTGTCTATTTCTCAAACTAGAAACTCTGATGTACTTATCCTCTTGTTTAGTTGTACATCTGGCCTTCCACATCTCTTTCTGTCCTTTTGCCAGTTGTCCTTTGTCTTTGAAGACTGTAGTGTACACCTTTGTATGAAATCTTCAGTTTTTTTTGGCAATTTCAAGCATTGTACAGCCTTAATTCCTCAAAACAATGATTGACTGAGTTTCTAGAGAAAGCTGTTTCTTTTTTGCCTTTTTTTTTTTTTTTTTTTTTTTAACCTAATATTGACCTTAAGACATGCCAGATTGTTGCATACTGTGGAAACTCAAAAACAAAGACAATGTTAAGCTTCATTTAACGAATCAAATAGCTTTCAGCTGTGTTTGATATAATGGCAAGTGATTTTCTAGTACCAAATTTGCAATTTAGCATGATTATTCAAGGTGTTGGAGTGATGGCTGCTGGATCATGGGGCCTGTCTAGATTTGATCAAATGACTTTTTTTTTTTTTTTTTTTTTTTAAGTGATTGTGCTGTTTTTTACATCAGTAATGTCCTTACTATACTTTGTGATCAGTTGAATGTCACTTTGGTGAATTGAAGTACCAATTTCCTTCCAAAACAGCAAAATTTGTACATTATTCCAAACATTTGGCCGCCAATATAAGTATAATGAATCAAATTGCAACCGAGTCTGAATGTTGAGCCTAGGGAGATTCTGTCCAAATTTAGGCGAGAACAGAATGACAAAGATGTTTTCATGATGCAGGCAAAAAGTCGCTATGGTGACATCCTCATCATGAGACTCCCCTGACCTGAAATCTCTGACATGGGGAGCTGACGGTCCTGAGATGGAAATGGCTCAATAAATATACTTAATAATAATGTCTTAATGAAAATGTAAAAATGCAGAAAGGTTGGTGAGGTTTAAGGGTAGGGTTAGAGTAGAGAAAATATCTTTAGCTCAGTATAGAAAGTCAATGGAAAGTCTCCACAAGGATTAAAAAACAAATGCGTGTTTGTGTGTTTGCATTGATGTGTTGGGTTGAGAGGTAGAAGGTTTTCAGGGCTCCCTGAGAGGGTGCTACACTCCACTTCCTAGCCACCACCACCTACAGACCTCTTTTCCAATGAATGCATCATGCATGAATCATACTTTCAGAGAACATTTTCTCTTTTCTATTCTCTTGCTCCTGTTTCAGCTATAAAAATAGCCAGATTCATTTGTGAATCATCAGTGCTCGTCTAGGTTATTTTCCTGACCAGTGTGGCGTAATGGGGCAATTGTTCAGACATTACACAGTTGGCATTGCTCTGCATGTGGCCAAAGGATGGCGTCAAAAAGACACAGGAGGTTATACAAAACCCTGGCCCTCTGCGGGATACCTGGATACTGTGTGTGTGGGAATATCTGTTAGTGGTGTTGTGTACGAAGTCTTTTTATGGTACACATAAATACTGGACTCCTTACAGATGAAGTGTGATCTTTTTTTAGTGGTAAAATACTTCTACTATCCTGGCTTAATATGCAACTAATTAAGCTATATGTAGGTTGAAATTTACCCAAAAGTGTTAACACTGTTGCTTTGTGGCACGATCAAAACATTGCTCTGTTTGAGTATCCTGACCAGCCTGACACAGCAACATTGGCTCAACCAATGATTGAGTGAGTTTGGGTTAGTCCGTTGGATTATTTTTTTCCCCCAACCAATGTCAGAAGGGGGGAGAGTAATTAGTTTTTAAAAACAATCAAATTTTTGCAGTACAGCACGCTGACACTAGAAATGACACTTCAGCTTCAAAAAACAAGAAATCTCACTTGCTTAAATGAACCATAAAGTAGTATAGCTGCTGTGCTGAAATTTTGCACTTGAGTAAACTCACTGAACACAATACTGACTCTGCAAAGGCATGGATGTCCTTTTAATATTTTAATGAGCATCTTCATCTCACTTTTGAGAAGTCTTGCTGAAGTGACTTCAGATTTTCTTTTGAAGTCTGCTACAGTGGCAGTATGTTTTAATTGCCTTGCTTGTGTAAGCCTTGCCTCCTAACATAGAAGTGGGGAAATCTTGTTTAATTGGAGTATGTAAACAGACTCATATGATATGTTAGTAGAGTCTTCTGTCCTTTAAGATGGGAGTTCTTGTTCCTTATCAGGAAATGGAGAGAGAAAGAGTCAAGTTAAGTGTTTTTTTTCTTTTTTTTTTTTTTTTTTAATCAGAGGCATCATTTCAACCAAACAACCAGTGTAGCCAAGTAGATGCAAAATGTTTAGTGCATGAAGTAAAAAAATCTCATTAAAATAATGAAGTCATGTTTTCCACAGTTTTCATTAATTGAACATCCAGTTGTGCTCAAATGTTTGCATACCTTTGGAGAATTGGTAATATATGTACCATTTTTAAAGAAAACATGAGCAGGCAAAACACATTTCTTTTATTTCTTATGGGATTCATATTCAACTGTAGGTTATAACAGAATGGCACAATCATAAAACAAAACATGGCAACGAAGTACAAAATGAAATGACCCCTGTTCAAAAGTCTGCTTACCCTTAGTTCTTAATACTGTGTATTGCCCCCTTTAGCATCAATGACAGCGTGCAGTCTTTTGTAATAGTTGTCTATGAGGCCCCAAATTCTTGCAGGTGATATAGCTGCCCATTTGTCTTGGCAAAATGCCTCCAGGTCATGCAAAGTCTTTGGTCGTCTTGCATGAACTGCAAGTTTGAGATCTCCCCAGAGTGGCTCGATAATATTAAGGTCAGGAGACTGTGATGGCCACTCCAGAACCTTCATCTTTTTCTGCTGTAACCACTGGAGGGTCAACTTGGCCTTGTGCTTAGGGTCATTGTTGTGCTGGAAAGTCCAAGAGCGTCCCATGCACAGCTTTCGTGCAGAAGAATGCAAATTGTCTGCCAGTATTTTCTGATAACATGCTGCATTCATCTTGCCATCAATTTTCACAAGATTCCCCGTGCCTTTAGATCTCACACACTCCCAAAACATCAGTGAGCCACCACCATGCTTCACAGTGGGGATGGTATTCTTTTCACTATAGGCCTTGTTGACCCCTCTCCAAACATAGCGCTTGTGGTTGTGACCATAAAGCTCTATTTTGGTCTCGTCACTCCAAATTACAGTGTGCCAGAAGCTGTGAGGCATATCAAGGTGTTGTCGGGCATATTGTAACTGAGCTTTTTTGTGGCATTGGCGCAGTAAAGGCTTCTTTCTGGCAACTTGACCATGCAGCTCATTTTTGTTCAAGTATCATCGTATTGTGCTCCTTGAAACAATCACACCATCTTTTTCCAGAGCAGCCTGTATTTCTCTTGAGGTTACCTGTGGGTTTTTCTTTGTATCCCGAACAATTCTTCTGACAGTTGTGGCTGAAATCTTTCTTGGTCTACCTGACATTGACTTGGTATCAAGAGATCCCTGAATTTTTCACTTCTTAATAAGTGATTGAACAGTACTGACTGGCATTTTCAAGGCTTTGGATATCTTTTTATATCCTTTTCCATCTTTATATAGTTCCATTACCTTGTTATGCAGGTCTTTTGACAGTTCTTTTCTGCTCCCCATGGCTCAGTGTCTAGCCTGCTCAGTGCATCCATGTGAGAGCTAACAAACTCATTGACTATTTATACACAGACACTAATTGCAATTTAAAAAGCCACAGGTGTGGGAAATTAACCTTTAATTGCCATTTAAACCTTTGTGTGTCTGTAACAAGGCCAAACATTCAAGGGTATGTAAACTTTTGATCAGGGCCATTTGGGTGATTTCTGTTATCATTATGATTTAAAAATGAGCCAAACAACTATGTGATAATAAATGGCTTCATATGATCACTATCCTTAAAAGACAGTTTTTTTGCATGATCAGTCATATTTTCAAAATCAATGCCAAAATTTCACAGTTTCTGCCAGGGTATGCAAACTTTTGAGCACAAATGTATGGAAGAATGATATGTAATTATTTTCATTTAAACATTTTCTGACGTATTTACCTTCACCTGGAGCCTTTATTTTGGCGGAGCACTAAAAGTGCAGTGTGTGTTTGGCAGTTTAATGTTCCTCATTTTAAAGGATTAGTTCACCCAAAAATGAAAATTCTCTCATAAATTACTTACCCTTATGCCATCCCAGATGTGTATGACTTTCTTTCTTCTTCAGAACACAATTTTTAGAAGAATATTTCAGCTCTGTAGGTCTATAAAATGCAAGTGAATAGGTGCCAGTGAATTGAAGCTCCAAAAACCACATATAGCCATCATAAACATAATCCATTTGACTCCAGTGGGTTAATTAATGACTTCTGAAGTGAAACACTAAGTTTGTGTAAAAAAAAAATAGATCAGTATTTACATCTCTTTTTACAAAAAACTCACGAGGGTCGAGGTCAAGCACGTTGGCAAGTTCACGCGAGAACTGATGCGTGAAATATGACAAAAATGGAAGCGCAGTGTTGTTTACAGCAGAGGATCTTAGAGAATCATACACAGATGCCTCATTCGGCTGGTTTGAATACGTCAGGGGTGGGGAACCTTTTTCCCATTAAGGGACATTCGGGTATATACGAAATTATCCACAGGCCATACAATTGCTTGCAATTTCTGATTATGGGTTGAAATTAACGTATGCATTCCGTTATGTGCTCACGCACCAAGAAAAAAACACTAAAAAGTCTGTCAACTATACAGTATTTTGCGTTGTTATCATTTTATTTTTAATAATTATTTTAATGTCATTTTGTTTTACAGTTAAAGCTACACTGTAACTTTTGGCCCTCTAGCAGTTAAAAAATAAAACTGCATGCATCTTGAACAGTGAACAAGGAGAGCCCGTTTGAATCTGTTTGAATGTGAGTGAGTGGAGGAGATGCCTCAGACCGAGCTCCTTGCTCAAACCATGCATAAACTCCTTTTGTGTCAAAAGTACTGCGGTCCATAGAAACAGCTGCTAATAAGGGATCTATGTATGAATTTCTATGCAGAGGAACTCCACCATCATCAATGTACGAACCTCAAACTGGCCGGAAGCGAACATTTTTATTAAAAAAAAAGTGTAAATTATGTATTTTTCTTACACGCACCTAGCGTTTCATGTCAGAAGACATTAATTAGGAATTGTATGTATTCTTTTTATGATGGCTATATGTACTTTTTGGAGCTTCAGAAATTTGGCACCTATT
This sequence comes from Myxocyprinus asiaticus, assembly GCF_019703515.2. Taxonomy (NCBI): domain Eukaryota; kingdom Metazoa; phylum Chordata; class Actinopteri; order Cypriniformes; family Catostomidae; genus Myxocyprinus; species Myxocyprinus asiaticus. The sequence goes on along the minus strand of NC_059376.1, from coordinate 20,552,695 downwards.
CACTTGCATTTATGGACCAACAGAGCTGAAATATTCTCCTAAAAATCTGGGTTACCCCCCCATCCCGCCTGGAATCTATGCCCCTGTGTAATACCATCTAATGCATTTGGCATAAATGTTCTGCTGAACTCCTGTTCCACAAAGTGGTACCAAAAGTGAGTTGTATTTTTTTGTTGTAAATGATACAGTCAACAGGAATGCAGATTTTATACACCTTATCACCTGACCAAATCCCCAGCCCTAAACCGAACCGTAAGTGGAGTAAAAATTGTATTTCAGAGCTAAAATGCAACTTCTGAATTGCACTCACCATTATTTGTAAATGTGGTTACTTCCTGGTTTCCATCGGACCAGAACCCGTGTCAGTTGCACATGCAACATGCTATCAGTAGTGCCAGAGGGAAATTTGATCACATTTGAATTGTTGCAAAAAAATTTTGATGCTGCTTATGAGTAATTTGGCAGAATGGGATCAATTTCAGCAGAAGTCCAACCACTTTATAAAGTAGCTTTCATCAGGCATTTATCTAAAACAGAGGAAGCATCTCCATTTCTTGAGATGGAGATTTCATTTTGTTGGTCTATGAGAGTTGATATGACTTCAGTTCACTGCCAATTTATTAACATTTTTACATGCACTTTAAAAAGTTAATTTTCCGTCTGACTAAAACAATAATTGGTCTTTAAAATGAAATGTAAACACTTCAGTCCAACTAATTTCAGATATTTGTGAAGTTGCACAAACAGACCTAGATAATGTGATTGTTGCTCTGTTTCGCCCAACATGTATACACGTTAATCAAACCACAATTGGCCTCTGCATTTTGCACATGCTCTGAAAGACAGGTGATGCTTGACGTCAAATATTCTACTACGAATTGTATCATGTGTCTGTCAGTATTTGGACAGACCGATAAAGACTGTTGCTCAGTTTGGGGGCCTGGGTAGCTCAGCAAGTATTGACACTGAATACCACCCCTGGAGTCATGAGTTCAAATCCAGAGTGTGCTGAGTGACTCTAGCCAGGTCTCCTAAGCAACCAAATTCGCCTGGTTGCTAGGGAGGGTAGAGTCACATGGGGTAACCTCCTTGTGGTCATGATTAGTGGTTCTCGCTCTCAATGGGGCGCGTGGTAAGTTGTGTGTGGATCACGAAGAGTAGCATGAGCCTCCACATGCGTAGTCTCTGTGGTATCATGAGTGTCTTTTTACCATAACACATGAGAGTTAACAAATACTTTTCTAACCATCTATGGAATAATAATAAAGAAATGGTTTTTATTTTCCCTCTTCCAGGTACAAGGGCTTCATAAAAGATTGCCCAAGTGGTCAGCTTGATGCTGCAGGTTTCCAGAAGATCTACAAGCAGTTCTTCCCCTTTGGTGACCCCACCAAGTTTGCCTCATTTGTCTTCAATGTTTTTGACGAGAACAAGGTGAAATGCATGTCACTGTCAGAGCCTTGCTCAACAGATTGTTCTTTAGGGTCGGAGACATTCTGTCTCTCTCTCTTTCTCTGTCTCTGTCTTTCTCTTAGAGACTATCATACACATAAGAACACTCACCTTCCCAGTCTTAGGTTCCACTAGAGCATTGATGAAAGGACTGACATGAGTCATAGTCAACCACATAAAGAGAACAAGAAAACACAAACAAGTGGTTTATGAATGGCTATTTTCGATCTTTTGAGAGTGAACCAGACACCTACTAATACTGCTTGTGAGTGTGTTGGTGGTCGTTGGTAGGTAGGTGTGTGTGTGTGTGTGTGGCATATGAGTTAGAGAAAAATTTATATAAAGTATGAGTGAGGTGTACATGTATGAAATAAGTAGACTGTATGCACAGTGGGCTTCAAAAGTCAGTGTGCAAATGCTTTAGTTTTGCATTTTTCTATTTTAATACTTATTTTCATGTCAAATGTAGTATCAGTAAACAATCTGAGTGAAAAGTTGAATTGTAAAATTTACTTGGATTCCAGAATTTCATATTTGGTATGTCCTCTTTTTCATTTTAATGATAGCAAGCACTTGAGCAGGCATGGTCTTCAGTTTGTGCTAAACCTGGTGAACAATGTTATCCCAGGATGATCTGATAATGTTCCGTAGAGCATCTAGTTTGCTTCAGTGGAAGCAAGGAAATCTGACCTTTCATACAAAGGAGTTAACTTTGTCAGGTCACAAATTTGCTTTTGAAATTTATTTAGTGTCCTAATACATTGCAGAATCTTACATTGTTCTTATTTATATTATGTTTATTCATTTCTTATTGATTTTAAGATCCTAAACCTTGAACTTTATTTCCGTGTTTAAATTTTGAATTAAATTCAGGGTTCACATTTTAAATTACATTTTAAATCCCAGATTTTTAATGTGGACTTTTTGAGCCCCACTCGATGTGCATGGGAGGTGAATATCTCTTGCATATTTTGCTTGGTTCCCATCATTAATTATTCATTAAATAGCCTCATTTTGTTATCTCAGCAATTGGTAATGTAATTTCGAGCCAGTTACCCCTGCCAGACAAGAGCTATGTGCTGGCTAAACTACTTTCTGAGATCACACAAGGCAACAACACTCAAACATAGCTCCTTATGTTTGTTTATGGGCTATTTTGAAAGGTCCCGCTGTAATTTATGAGACACATTAGTCTCTGTTTTAGCCTTCACTTACTCTTTTCCGGCAATCCGTACAATTTTGCATTGTGTCTGCAGATGCCCTGGCATTGCTGTCGCTGCTTTCACTTTACCTAAATTTGTGTTTCAATGTTTTGATTGGCAAAAGAATGTATTTCAAAGTTAAAGGGATAGTTCACCCAAAAATTACAATTCTCTCATCATTTACTCCCCCTGATAGCATTCCAGATGTGTGTGATTTTTCTTTTTTCTGCAGGACACAAATTATGATTTTTAGAAGAATATTTCAGCTCTGTTGGTCCATACAATGCAAGTGAATGGGTGTCAAAATGTTGAAGCTTCAAAAAGCACAAAGGCATCATAAAAATAATCCATACTCCAGTGGTTAAATCCATATCTTCAGAAGTGATGTGATAGGTGTGGGTGAGAAACAGATCAATATTTAAGCCATTTTTTTTTGCAAGAAATTCTTCTCCCTACCCAGTAGGGGCAATATGCATGAAGAATGTGAATCACCAAAAACACAAGAAGAAGGATGTTAAAGCTAAATTAGAGATTAACTGAGCAGGGAGGGGAATTTATTGTAAAAAAAAAACAAAAAACAAAAAGACTTAAATATTGATCTTGAATATTGAAATGTTTCTCACCCACACCAATCATATCACTTCTGAAGACATTGATTTAACCACTGGAGTCTTATGGATTACTTTTAAGTGATTTCTGGAGCTTCAATACTTTGGCACCCATTCACTTGCATTGTATGGACCAAAAGAGCTGAGGAATTCTTCTAAAAATATTCATTTAAATTCAGCAGGCATAAGGGTGAGTAAATGATGAGAGAATTTTCATTTTTGGGTGAACGAATCCTTTAATGTTGCATTAGGTGCCATTCAGGCCAAACACACTTTTGCATAAAAAAAAAAATAAAAAAAAATTAAGCAGCGCAATGAATGGAACAGAATGCAGGCGTTTTTAAAAGCTGAAGTTCTTAGTGACTTCAGATTACCTAATGTTGCTTTGCAGGTGTTCGACTGTCAATAGAGACATCTCCTAGAAACCAAATTGCAGAGGATTAACGATGTTCTACAGAGTTACGATTATCAAAAGAGAGTAAACTTTATTGTATTTTACATAACTGTCTCCACAAATGTTTGCTAAACAATATTTATTATCATGCAGTGTAGAAATTTTGACACAGTGTGCTTTTTATTTGTTGAAAAGTTTATCAATAATATTGTAAATCTTCCTGGGCACTACTGACATGTTTTGTAACATCACAGTGTCACACCATGACCTGGCCAGCAGAGGGAAGCAGGGAGTACAAAACAAACCCCCTCCTGCTTACCTGTTCATGAGTCTAATCATTAGTTCATTGAGATCACCTGTGCTTAGTTTGCTAGTGTATATAAATTACTCACTTGCTCTTGTGTCTTTGCTGCTTGTAACTGGCTGTTTATTCTTTGCCTCCTGTGACTTATACTTAGATTTACACTAGAGGTTTTTGCCTAAACAATTTTTGGACTTGTTTGCATGGAATTAGATTTTTCCCTTAGGAACTCTTTGGATTCTATATTGTTTTCAGTTTCCATTGGAACCTTACACTCTTTAGTTTTCTCAGGAATGTAATCCTCCTCAATTTGTAATACTACTAAAAGAATTTAAGTAAGGACGGTTTGTTCTCCTCAGCATCTGCCTTCAGTGTGTCTCTGCATTTGGGACCTCACTGCTCCTGTAGTGTAGTGGGTTAGACCTTGGTTTCGCCACCAACACATCCTGGGTCCTAAACTCATTGTGTCACACAGACATGCATTTTAGGGAAATTGTTAATGAGTTAAGGATTTCTGAACGAGTTGGCAGTCCGACTTCAAGTAGTGTTCCATTACACTTTTCCAAGCAGGATGGTGGAAATTCAGACTTTCTGAGATGAATGGAAAGCAGCATAAAAATGTGGTACTCCTGCGTGAGAGGCTGGAAGAAAAAGAAAAACAGCGATGCTGTGCTATGGTTAAAGACGCCCATCTAACGCATGTCTACAAAAAGACTATTAGAGGTGCAATATGTAATATTTACTGTACTCAAGCATACAATTATCATAATATGTTATCAGAGATTTAGGAAACATGCTAATTTGAAATACTGGCTTCTCCGAAAACAATGCTACAGCCAGTATATTCTACTTAGAAATGTCCGTTCTGGCCTGGAAATTCTGTTTGTGTTTTGGCCTGTGTGATCCCACCCACTGCTTATTTCCCAATAGTATTTTGACACCCCGGGTTGCCAGATTTGAAACAAGTTAGCGGGCAAACACAGCACACTGCAGCCATGGAAGCCATCAATACATCTAGCTAACATTGACAGAGTTATAAAACATCCCATGTGAGCTTCGAGTCTGGGGAGGAGGGGGCGGGGGAGACAACTCTCTCCAATATTTTGAATTTGGACTGCAGTACACATTTTAAATGCTTGATGTCAATGTTACATATTGCTCCCTTAAAAAAAAAAAAAAATGAAGACGGATCCAAAAACACATGCGTTGTAAATGGTGATTGGCCTATTAGTTTTTCCTACTAGTCTTACTCTATGCATAAAACTAGGTTCTGTGAGCCTTTTACCTTTTTTTATGTTACAGCCTAGTCATATGATGTATTTCACTGCATGGTGTGGTTTTTTTTTTGCTAATAATCAATACAAACCACCAATGTAAAAATAATCCAGAACCAGAATATATTTAAAACAGAATATTACTGAATGTGAACTGAAAGTACGTATCCAGTTCTTTTGACACATCAGAATTACTTTTAAAGTAACCAGCTCTCTTCAAGTTGTAATTGCTTTAATGGCAACTTGTGTGCATGCTAGCTGTTATCAATTAATTTGTCAGATTTCATTAATGTAGTTCATGTAAATTTGGATCTGATTTTAAAATCAAAACACTTGTGTTTGGGAGCATTACCACTTGCGGTTTCAAGTGTTAGACGCTTCGTTCAGGATTTGGTTATTAGCAATAATTAATAATTATCAAAGATAATTATTAATTATTAGAATCAACAGAACATTGATTAGAATCAACATTAGCTTTTTAATCCTTTAAACCAACAATCATTAAAGATAACTATCAATTGTCAAATTCAATAAAATATTAATTATCAAATATAATTAATTATTAAAATCAATAGAACATTGATTCGAATTAACATTTAGCTTATTGATCCTTCAGATCAACAATCAAAGATAATTATTAATTAACAAAATTAATAGAATATGAATAAGGATTAATATTGCTGGGGCACCACCCTGGAATCAGGGACTAATAACCAGGCAGTATAGCAGTCTCTCTATAGGATTGTTCTCTTAGGAAAGTTGACGTCCGGAGAACATCGACATTTAAAAGGAAAACAATGAAGGCTTGAATCAGAGCACTGACATCCCCCGTTAGCCCTTGACACAGGTGCATGCAGAACAATACCAAAACACTTCTCTTTAAAGTATAACAAAGTTAATTAAATGCGGTAATATCAATTAATAATCAATACAATGCAGTCAATACACTTCCGACTTCCAACTACAAACTAAACAGTAACATGATTAGATATGGTAAAAAATAAGCCTATAATACATGAAAGGAAGGTATGTGTGTGTGTTTGTGTGTGTGTGTGTGAATGGTTGTATGTGTCCAGGTATTCCCTGCATTGTGGGGACCAAATGTCCCCACAAGGATAGTAAAACCTGAAATTCTTGACGTTGTGGGGACGATCAGTCGGTCCCCATGAGGAAAACAGCTTATAAATCATACTAAATGATGTTTTTTGAAAATGTAAAAATACAGAAAGTTTTCTGTGAGGTTTAGGGGTGGGGTTAGGGGATAGAATATAAAGTTTGTACCGTATTAAAAACCATTACATCTATGGAGTGTCCTCATAAAACATGAAAACCCAGTGTGTGTGTGTGTGTGTGTGTGTGTGTGTGTGTGTAAGGAGTGGAGTGCACAAAATGGCGGATGTGGCTCTCGTGGAGAGTAAGTCACGGAAGGTTTCCGACCAGAGAACATGGCTGCGAATATAGGCGGAGAGACTGGTTAATGGCGTCTGCCCGTTTAACGCGGCTCCGCTGGTACGATAACTTAGGGACAAAGCTGGACTCTAGCGCCAAGTTATCTGCTCGCCAAATGTGTGTGCTGGTATATTTGTGAGGGGTCGTGTGTGTGGTTAGTACGAGAGAGAGAGAGAACAGGGTGATGGCAACGAAGCTGGTTAAGCGATCGTGGAAGAGCAAGCAACCGTTATTTGATCACTCGGAGACGTGGTGAATGGCACGTAATCCGTCTGCCATGGTCGTTGGTTCTTTAATTGATAAACTCAGTGTGCCGGTCTCACCCGCGATGGCAGGAATTCACAAACAGTCACAGCAAATCTCATTCGTGGTAACGGTAAGTTACATTAATACCTTGAGTATTATTAGCAGCAATGAGCGGACTCGGCGGTCCGTAAACTGTACAAGCAATAACTTTGATACACGAGTAACACACTATAATAATCTATCTCTGCCCAGATGCAAACCTTGTGTGTGTTCGTCCGTCGTTTGACTCCGACTCGGTTCCTCGAAGATTGGGTGATGACGGGAGGCATCCTCACTCTGTCAGCGGGTGGTACGGCGGCTGATTCTTGGCGGGTCGGCGAGAGAAAACAGCAAAGTCGACTTGGTTGAAGAAGGAAGAGAAATCATCTTCACTTCTGCAGGCAAAAGGGCGAAGACACGGATTGCTCGGCCGTCTCCTTCGGATCTGTTATCGTGCTCGGTGGAACACAGAGAAATCTTAACTCGTCCAGCAAGATGGAGATCGTATGGCCAAATTTCAGATACGTACGTTACTTCCTTGGGCAACGAGGCTACACCTGGGAGCAGCAGGGCTGCATCTAGACAAGGCATATACTGTCGCTGGAAGCAACGGCCAGAAGGATTTCCGAGGTTTTATACTCACGATGTCATGGCTGAGGGACGCGTTCTGTCATGCTTTTCGTCCAATAAGAGTTGAGAGTTCGATCCTTCAGAATTTCACACATAGGTGTAAAAAGTGAGCAAGGCCTCATGGGTTCTGTAGTCTGTTTTGGACTCCCTTTGTTTGATTTTGGCACTGTTGTTGTCATCAGGCTTTGAGTGTTCTACAGGCCGCAGTCAGACTTTACGACTGTGTGTAGACCTGCCTTTGTCTCTTAATTGAGAACCTGAGGCCCAACACAAGGAAACACTAAACCACTACAGCTAAGTAACATTTCAGGCAGATCATAGAAAATGTGAGTCTGAGCAAGGATATAATAAAATATTGATAATGTAGAATACCTCAGAGTACAGTGAAAGCCATCACTAAAAGTGTGAGAAAAGGTGGAATAACTGTGAATCTGCTCCAAACTGGCCATCCGCCAAAATGTAGTGGAACCATTGTAAGGGAGTAACAGTAACTGTTGTTACAGTTTACCATGACAGAGGTGAAAGAAACATGCATGAGACCTGTGACAAGCCTGCATACTACACAAATAGAAAGTTTAATCACATCTCAGCTGGAGTTTTCTGAAGGCATTTTAGAAATGCAACAATGTGGTCTGATGTGATTCTGTGGTCTGGTGAGACCAGAACTGAACATTTAAGCCTCAGTGCTAAGACTATATTTGGCTGAAACCTAACACTGCATCATCTCTACAGTGAAGCATGGTAGATTCTTCTCTACAGGATTGGAAATCTCAGGAAAAGATGGATGGAATGAATACAGAAGAATTCAGTAGAAAATGTGTGGCAAGGAGGAGGGCGGGGCCAGGTTGTGATGACGCACCCCGGCCCCTAATCAGGCTAATCAAGCTGACATGAGGGATAAAGAGGCTGCAGTTCGCGAGAGAGAGAGAGAGCTACAGGCAGCTGCCTTGTATGTGTTTGTTTGTGTCATTTTGTTTAAATATTACTTTGATGCCTCGTCCAGTTCTCGCCGCCTCCTTTCCATTTTACCCCGTTACAAAAACGTACTGCAGTCTGTTAAAGCACTGGGACTTGGAAGATGATTCATGATCCATCAGTACATTGACCCAAAACATACAGCAATAGTCACACTGTATTGGCGTGAAACCAAAGAAGCTAATGTCTTGGGAGCATCCTTAAACAAATTGAGCACCTTTGAAATAACTTAAAAATAGCTGTTTACAAAGGTCACCATCTAACTAACCACTGTGAGGATCGTCTAAATGAGCAAAAAGTCCAGTGTCAAAATGTCCAATGCAATGAAATTCACAGCTGTATATGCTGCCAAAGATTGCAAAGAGAGTTACATAATTATAATTCAATTAAAAAGTATGAGGGTGGTGAATACTGACATTTTTATACAGTATAGTGCATCTTCTCTTATCTATAGTGAGCCTCTAGCCTAGTCTAGTTACTGGCATGTTACCATTTTAAATTAATTATACAGGACATGCTTTTTGATTTCTGTAGCATCTAACAAGAGCAACACAGGAGATGCGAAAAATTTGAAAGACAGAATGGTTCACTCACCATCACAATAGACCTTATTCATGCTAGCGCCATCTTTGATTTTTAATGAGAATGACAACGAGGGATAGACTTACCATCTCTTCAATGGCACGCACATTATAAAGCTGTATAAAGCTCCTAGATCACATCTGGTTTTCCACAAGTTGTGTTGTCAGGAGTTTTTTGTATAATGAATGTTCTTGAACAGATAGTTTATCAATGTTTTGTCCGCGGAACGATCTAAAAACACTTTAAACTGCAGTACAGCCCATTGAAGAGACTGTAAGACTATCCCTCACAGCCTCGTTGTCATTCCCATTGAAAATCAAAGATGGCACTAGCTTGAATAAGGTCTAGTAATAACAGTAATGAACAGGCAGTAATAAATCAGGCAGGGTTTGGTGAGGGACTCATGTAAGTTGAAGAAAAAACTTTTTTCTGTTTTTGTGAAATGTATTTGAATAGAATGGTTTTAGCCCTTGAGGATATAAGAAATATTTTGGAATATTTGAAAGATGTATACGGGATGATGCTGCATTGATACTGCACTAGGCAATCGTTTATGCCTACTTCAGTTAAATAATAACAAAGTGCTTGGAGACATCCATTAGCAAAGGGTTTTTATTTTAGGCATTTGATCTGTATAATATTTTACAAGGTATTTCTTGCTATTTTATGTTTTTATGAAGTTTTACAACTTATTTTTTAATATTTAAGTTTATTAATTGAGGTTTTACACAGTATTATTAGTAACTACTCTTATTTATTTACATAATGATTTAAAGGAGAGTGACAATGTTTTGTGTATGCATACAGAGATGCATTTTCCTCTGGGGACTATGAAGTATTCATACAATTCATAAAAAGTAAATTCAGTTTACGTCTCTTGCACTAGAGAGTTTTTAGTAGACAAATCATAAAGTGTGTCATAAATTGTTTGGTAGATATTTGGCAGCAGAATGCATCTTTCTAATGGCTGATATAGTGCTAGGCCTTAGCCCCAAGGAAAAGCAGGGGGTGGGACAGGAATACCAGCCCACTGGCCCAGTTTACTCTGCAGATGAACAATAGGTTTTAGGGTGGCACCATGCTGAAGAGCCAATAAAAAGACTTTTCTTTTCCTTCCTTTCTTTCTTTCTTTCTTTCTGCAGGATGGACGGATTGAGTTCTCAGAGTTCATTCAGGCCCTATCGGTGACCTCACGTGGGACCTTGGATGAGAAGCTTCGCTGTAATCACATTTTTGTTTAATAGTTAAATAATTCAGTTAAACAGTTTAATAGTTGAGTACCTTTTGTATGATGCTTCAAAAAACAAGGGAGCATTCTTAAGTCCCTGGAATAGATTATATAGAGATGAATTATTTCTCTGTACAAAAACTATTTTATAAATTCCTCAGCCTATAATCACCAAGATACTTTTTCCCATCTGCTCAGAACAATGCTGAACCACTATAGCACAGTCAACATGTTGAGGCAATTGAAATTATAAAGACCACAGTTAAGGCCAAAATTATTTAGTTTCGCAGTCAAAGAGAACTTCAGTCATTATAACACTGGGCATGTTTCCAGGCCTCACAGTTCAGCTTCTTTTTTCATTTAGAGCTGAGTATAAAGAGCTTAATAGTGGGCTCAAATTAAACTTACCACTCATTGTGTAGACCTCTCGTTGTCTTGTACCGCCTTCTGAATCTTCACCCCAGGCACTGACCTGTGTTTGCTCTCTGCCATGTAAGTGGTAAGATTGTCCCTTTACAGGACTCTTTGTTACAGAGGAGGGTGTAGAAGTATGGGTTTATGGGTGGGAGTCCTGAAGAGAAGTTGAAATTAAAGAAAAAGAGATGAAAGACTTGCTCCTCTCATTGCTCTAATTAATATGTCACAATTTGATTAATACAAAGGATGCACTGTTATCAGTCATTCCTATACCCAGACCTGCGGTCCTCACTGTGTTAAGCATACACATCTATTCTGTGCTAACTTTGCTTTTCGGTTCATAATCTAAGGAACTGGTGAACTGGTGCTTTTTCAAGGTTTTTCTTTGTTGAATGTAAGGCATTTTTATCTAATTTAAAGAAATGGTTTCCCACAAAATAAAAATTCTGTCATTATTTACTCACCCTCATATAGTTCCAAAGTTGTATGTTGCAGATTTTATTTTAATTTTTTCAGTGAATCAGCTTAAATTGAACTCATTATTCACCAGGGCTGCACAATGAATCGAAATCGCAATATGACCTTGTCCTATTAAAGAGTAAACGGCTGCAATTTAATTAAATGCATAAATCGTTTGCTCGCAGTGCTCACTTTGAAGTTTATTTGCTCTACTGTGTCCTGACTGTCTGTATTATGTTAGTGCATTAATACAGTGTTTTCAGAGTGATACTCCACAACTCCATCTCATGCTCAGAGTAACAGATGTGCTCCGAGTTCGGTTCAGTTTGCTTTTGTGCACTGAGCGCATTAAAGGGAAACCAGCGCATCCTGTGTGAAGCAGTCTTTATTACTGTCTGCCATAGCGACACACGAGTCTCCGCCGGGCGCATGTATAATTCAAGCATCTTTATTAAATGTCTCCTGAGCAAACTGCAGTAACAGTAGCACCTGCTGAGTCCACAAACATGCGCACTTTCTCTAAAAACAATATAATTAAAAAAGGAGTTAAATGATGACAATGAATAAATAACCAAAAATTACAAATTTTTTAACCATTAATTTTGACACTAAGCCTCATTCTTTATAGGGCTAGCTATCCTAATTGTAACACTTTACAATAAGGTTCCATTTGTTAACATTAGTTAACAACATTAGTTAACATGAACTAACAATGAAAAATACTTAAGCATTTTATTAACCTTAATGTTAATTTCATCATATACTAATAAATGTTTAAAATCAAAAGTTGTATATGTTAACATTAGTTAATGCACTATGAACTAACAATGAACAATTGTATTTTTATTAACTAACATTAACAAAGATTATGATTATGCTGTAAAAAAATATATGGTTAATTGTTAGTTCATGATACCTAATGCATAAATTATATGTTAACGAATGGAACCTTATTGTAAAGTTACCATCCTAATATACAGTAGAGTAGAATATTTTGTGTAAGCCTACTTGATTTTAAGGCCTATTCATCATAAATATGAATATCTTTGTTTATTTTATTATCATTTAACAAACCAAGTGTAGGGTACAGTGGGGCTAAAGGCACCCATTAAGGAAATTGTGCTTTTTTTTTCTGGTCACAGAATGTATCAAGGTTATATATATATATCTCAGTGCATCCGGAAAGTATTCACAGCGCTTCACTTTTTCCACATTTTATGTTACAGTCTTATTCCAAAATGGATTAAATTCATTATTTTCCTCAAAATTCTACAAACAATACCCCATAATGACAACGTGAAAGAAGTTTGTTTGAAATCTTTGCAAATTTATTAAAAACAAAAAACAAAAATCACATGTACATAAGTATTCACAGCCTTTGCCATGACACTCAAAATTGAGCTCAGGTGCATCCTGTTTCCACTGATCATCCTTGAGATGTTTCTACAACTTGATTGGAGTCCACCTGTGGTAAATTCAGTTGATTGGACATGATTTGGAAAGGCACACACCTGTCTATATAAGGTCAACGGTTAACAGTGCATGTCAGAGCACAAACCAAGCCATAAAGTCCAAGGAATTGTCTGTAGACCTCCGAGACAGGATTACAGTATATTGTATCGAGGCACAGATCTGGGGAAGGGTACAGAAAAATTTCTGCAGCATTGAAGGTCCCAATGAGCACAGTGGCCTCCATCATCTGTAAATGGAAGAAGTTTGGAACCACCAGGACTCTTCCTAGAGCTGGCCGCCCGGCCAAACTGAGAGATTGGGGGAGAAGGGCCTTAGTCAGGGAGGTGACCAAGAACCCGATGATCACTCTGACAGAGCTCCAGCGTTTCTCTGTGGAGAGAGGAGAACCTTCCAGAAGAACAACCATCTCTGCAGCACTCCACCAATCAGGCCTGTATGGTAGAGTGGCCAGACGGAAGCCACTCCTCAGTAAAAGGCACATGACAGCCCACCTGGAGTTGCCAAAAGGCACCTGAAGGACTCTCAGACCATGAGAAACAAAGATTGAACTCTTTGGCCTGAATGGCAAGCGTCATGTCTGGAGGAAACCAGGCACCACTCATCACCTGGCCAATACCATCCCTACAGTGAAGCATGGTGGTGGCAGCATCATGCTGTGGGGATGTTTTTCAGCGGCAGGAATTAGGAGACTAGTCAGGATCGAGGGAAAGATGAATGCAGCAATGTACAGAGACATCCTTGATGAAAACCTGCTCCAGAGGGCTCTGGACCTCAGACTGGGGTGAAGGTTCATCTTCCAACAGGACAACGACCCTAAGCACACAGCCAAGATAACAAAGGAGTGGCTATGGGACAACTCTGTGAATGTCCTTGAGTGGCCCAGCCAGAGCCTAGACTTTAACCCGATTGAACATCTCTGGAGAGATCTGAAAATGGCTGTGCACCGACGCTCCCCATCCAACCTGCTGGAGCTTGAGAGGTCCTGCAAAGAAGAATGGGAGAAACTGCCCAAAAATAGGTGTGCCAAGCTTGTAGCATCATACTCAAAAAGACTTGAGGCTGTAATTGGTGCCAAAGGTGCTTCAGCAAAGTATTGAGCAAAGGCTGTGAATACTTATGTACATGTGTTTGTTTTGTTTTTTTAAATTTTTTTTATAAATTTGCAAATATTTCAAACAAACTTGTTTCACGTTGTCATTATGGGGTATTGTTTGTAGAATTTTGAGGAAAATAATGAATTTTAATCCATTTAGGAATAAGGCTGTAACATAACAAAATGTGGAAAAAGTGAAGCGCTGTGAATACTTTCCAGATGCACTGTATGTGTATAAAAATATATATATTTTTTTATATTGATGGAGCAACATAAATTGTGTGAAAAGATATAATAACGGAAGGTTGTTTCGATTAAAGTTCAGTTTTTTTTTTTTTTTTTTTTTTTTTTAAAAGTGGCGAAGGAGCTTTTTACCCCACACCTGGGGTAAAAGGCTCCCTCACTTGGGGTAAAAGGCCCCAGGGGGTTTAAAGTGATATCATGCAGATATAGGGGCAATAGTTATAGGACACAATTTGTCAACTAATGCAAATAATTTTGAGACACCAAGATGCTTTTTTGAGTTACAAATTAAGATGATGCTTACTCAAAATAACTACTTCAGAGAACCATTTCCTGTTCGTTTCAAACACATTTGGCATTTTATTACTTCTCAAGAATTCTATAAACAAACTAATCTCTATTGTGATTGGATGAGTCATGGGCCTTAACCCCAAAGACTATCCTTTCACTTATTGGACAGTTATTGAAAAATGTTTGATTTAATGACCTTAAAACTGAAAATGATAAATAAGTATTTTGTCTCAAAAGAAATATGTTAATGTCAGGGATTTTTATTAGCTACATAAATGTGCAACATTTTTACAAATAAAAACAATTAGATCAAATTGCCTCAAAATCAACCTTTAGACACCACATGCAAAGATCTCATGGACCAGGAATATATTTCAGTGCATAGTGACAAACAAGTATTTAGGAAAGTCCTGTGATAGTTTTTGTTGCTATTTAGTGTTTTGGAAGAAATGGAACTTTTAGCCCTGTTATCCCCTACCTTTTGTCAGCATAAACTAGGCAACAGCTATGGTATTACCAACAGACATTCAGTTAACAGTAACAGTGAGCAAAAATTTGTCATATTACCAGTTATGACAGAGCTGCTGATAAAAGGTAAAATTATCAATATTGTCAATTAGATGAAAAAAAAAAATCAGTGATCATATCGGCTGTAAAAATCCTGATCAGAACTTCCCTGATATTCAAGTTGACAGGGTGGCAAAAAATAATGATGAATAGTGGGCTGAGACCCTGTCACAAAGTGGACAAAAACAGGTACACAGTTGACAGGTACTATTTGAATACAAAGTTTTTTGTTTGTTTTCACTGTTTTATTTATTTAAGCTATTTGTTTGTTTGTTCTTTTGTGGCTAAAGTGAAAAGGTCTGAGTTTGGTTCTTTTTAAGAGGACTCGTGTGTGTGTGAACCCTCAAAGAATAGCGCAAGTCTTTTTATTGGCAGTAGAACATGGGCAAAACATCAAATTTTGGTAAAAAGGAATCACTTACTAGTTCCCTCTTGAGGGACTTGAGCTGTGTAATCGCTATGGGGACACGCCCTGTGTATCACATGGTCTGAAGCCCTTATACAATCACGGCAATTTATTGGCTGATGGTGCTTAGTGACGGCACCAAGGAGCTACGTCACAAGCTCCATAAAGGTGCCCGCTTCGCGCCATCGCGTTTGCCTCCAAATTTGGAGTGCCGTGTGTGGGAGCCGCTTGGGGTTTTTTGGCTCTTGGAGTGCGAACGGACAGCGGTTTGTTCATCGTGTTTGTCGCACTCCCCCTGAGCGAAAGCTTGAGTCTTGTTGGACATGCTCTGAGGCCAAGCTCGGTGGCCATTTTCTGACGATCAGGGGGGAGGGGATCATGCAAGGACCGGTGAACCTGGCCGCAGAGCGAGGGGGCTGGAATAAGATAATATTCCCCAGTGGAGTGATGGCGAACCAATGCGTGAAGTGCTTTGTCGGTGCCATTATTCTTTCGGGATTCTATCAGGAGATGCGAGGTATTTTATCTTGTTTTTTCTTTTGCCCGTTCATGGACCACATGAGTGTTCTGGCGAGACGAGAGATGCGCACTGCTATCTCTGCTCGGTTTTTCAGTGGTGGCATGGATGTCGCCCTTTTCAGTCAGCTGTTGGATCTACATATGCGCATCGTGTAAAGGAATACTTTGAGCTAATATCAGCTCCGTTTGGAATTTCCCTCATTTTTTCCCCTGCGGCTTGTGGTAGGGAATGAGTTGGTCAAGGCAATGGCGATTCCGCGAGGATGTTTCGCGCTATCCGGGTACTATACGTTGTTCCTCCATTAAATGCTGGGACTGGTTAAGTGTCTAACCCGTTTTTTTTAAGTAAACAAATTTAGCTTGGTTTCCCCCCATAAATTATGCTGATGAACGAGCATTGATTATTTTCAGCTTGAGTTTTGCCTCGGGGCACACGTAATATAACTCAATGTGCGATAAACATAGATCTACACACGAGCCTACAGGCTTGCTGTGTAACGAAGGATGACCCCCCATTCAGTGGAGTGTAAATGTATCTGTTTCTCTCCTATCCGCCCTTCGGTCAATATCGGAATGAAAAATTTAAATAAAACCTGCTTCCCGAATTCAGCCTCTGTCTCCACGGATCTCAAAATATGCGTAACAGAAAGAATTTGATGTTCATCAAGGCACAAGTGTACGCAAAGGCACACAGTTAACAAGCACCACATGTTGTCCCCCCATAAGAATGCAGGGGCCGTTGTGCCTGCTTGTTTTTTCAATCCCCCTCATGATTGCATTCTTCTCCGTTTCTGTGCTAGCGAAGATGATTTATTTGGTGTCCTTTGCTGTAAATACATTCAGACTGGCTGGCCTTTATAATTGCCTGATCTAATCCGGCCCCTGTCTCCATGACCAAGTGTTTTGAGACATGCATAACAGAATTAGATGTGCACAAAATAAACATTTCCCCAATGTGGATACAATTTTTCTTGTTCAAAATGCCAGTGAAAGGTTTATTCTATTAGCGTCCCTGCGGCAAAGACATCTCAGGGCGTTCATTTTTCATGCCTGAATACAGTAAAGGCAAAACATCAAATCCTCCTCAACCAGTCTCGGTATTAAGGAGTGAAGATAACCACCACTGTGCCGCTGGTTCAGGGGCAGCCACCAAAAATAAGTCAAGTGCGCCATCTAGTGCTTACAAATCACGCTGCAGACAAAGGCCATGCATTAATCCCTCTGTCTGCCCGTCTGTCGGCTTGGCAGCAGCTGAAGGGCATTTCAAACTGGGTACTTTGAACAATAAAGCACGGTGGCTTGTGTCCCATTCTGGTTTGAGATGTTTGAATTCCAAGCTAATGAAATGTCAATTCAGAATGATAACACAAAAGCAAATAATGTCACAATTGCAGCTGGGGGACTGGTTTGTGACAGTAAATTTGAAGGAAGCTTATTTCCATAATCAGATTGCACCGAAGCACAGGTGCTCTCGAGGGCAAAGTGTATCAATTTTGCATCCTTCCGTTCGGACTTGCAATAGCACCACGCACTTTTCGCAAAATGCATGGATATGGTTTTGACGTTCTGTCATTTTGCCAGCGTCTAGTGGTGTTCAATTAGGACACATTCTCCCTGCGAGAACATTTCACAGGCTTTTGGGGCTCATGATCACGGCTTCTGCTGTCATTCCCCTGGGCATGTGAGACCTTTTCAGTGCTGGATGAACTCCACAAAGGGACTTCAACCACTGACACATGCGTTCCGTCCCTTCAAAGTGATGCATGGATGCTAACGAACACTGTTACTATAGAAATGGACTCACCTTTTGATGTTGGGCATTCCGTTGGGACAGGTGTGTCGCCGCAAAGTTATAACGACAGATGCCACCTCCACGGGTTGGGGCGCTGTGTATGAGGGCTGTCCAGCCTATGGGGTTTGCCAGCAGCAATATTGGCACATAAACATTTACATTGGCATTAACATTTTTCCTATTCAAGACAGCCATGTCCTTATCCGGTCGGACAACAGGACGATTGTGTCCTACATCAATCGCCAGGGAGGAGTGCGTTCTCATGCCATGCTGAGGCTGGCATGGCACATTCTTCTGTGGGCACGGGACAATGTACTGTCTCTATGAGCTGTGCGTACATGTTCTGGGCCGGTTGAATTTGGGGGGCAGATCTCCTGTCCAGACAAGGCTTGATGCCCGGAGAATGGACATTACATCTTCAGACTGTGGAACAAATCTGGAGAAGATTCAGCAGAGCAGAAGTGGATCTGTTCGCTTCAAGCGAGACGTCACACTGTCCCCTCTGGTTTTTTCCCCTTTCCCCTGGCACCGCTGGGCATCGATGCATTGGCGCATCAGTGGCCGACAACGCATCTTTACGTATTTCTACCGACCAGTCTGCTGCGCGCAGTTCCACAGAGAGTTCAGGAGGATCGGGTTTGGCTTCTGTTAGTGGCGCCTTATTGGCCAGTATGGCCCCTTAACAGGGTGCTCTTTTGAATGATGGTTTATCCTCTGTGGTGGTTGATACCATTCTGAATACTAGAGCTCCATTAACCAGGAAGCTTTATATGTTCAAGTGGCATATTTTTTGCTTCTTAGTGTACAGCGTGAGATGAAGATCCAGTTCACTGCCCTGCCGGTACAGTGCTGGAAATTTTGCAAGAGTATTTTGGGGCTGGGGTTGCCCGGCAACGCTTAAAGTCTATGTTGCTGCTGAAGCGGCTGAGAAAGCACTTATTAATGGAGTCTCTGTCAGTGGAAATTCTCTTGTCTCTCATTTTATGCATGGTGTACGAAGGCTTAGACCTTTTTGTCCTGTCCGTGTTCCCTTAGGGGATTTATGTTGTTTTTTAGGTGCTCTCGGGAGACCCGTTTTTGCCCCTGGCAACAGTTGCTGATAAGTTTCTGACTCTCAGAATGGCCCTGCTGGTGGCATTGGCATCGTTTAAGAGGGTTGGTGATTTGCATGCCCTGTTGGTCAATCCCTTATATATGGATTTTGCGCCAGGGTATTCAAGGGTGGTGTTAAGACCTTGCTTGGGCTATTTTCCTAAGGTCGTGTCTACAACCTTTTGCTTGCAGACTATTCATTTTCAGGCTTTCTGACCTCCCCCATTTGAGTCGGAGGAGCATGAAAGGTTATATACGCTTTGCCCAGTTAGGGCGCTGCAAGTTTATGTTGACCGTACTAGCTGGTGGCGTAAGTCGGAGCAGTTGTTTTTGTGCTTTGGTGGCCGCAACAGAGGTGTTTCAGTGTCCAAGCAAAGACTGTCTCATTGGCTTGTTGATGCAATTTTGAGTGCTTACGAAGCGCATGGTTTACCTTTGCCTTCGGGTATTCGAGCCCATTCTACAAGGAGCATTGCTTCCTCATGGGCTTTGGCTAGAGGTGCATCATTGGAAGACATTTGTATGGCGGCAAGGTGGTCCTCTCTGCATACATTTGTGAGATTTTATAATCTGAATCCCAGATTCTCTCTGTTGGAACAGGAGTCTTATTCAGACACTTTAGCTTGCTTGTGCGCAGCTATATGCTTGCCACACGGGCATAGACAGTTGGCAGCTTCTGTTCGCATGGCGTGAATGTACATTGTTCCCCATAGCAATTACGCAGTTCGAGTCCCTCGAGAGGGAACGTCTCGGTTACGTGAAGTGTAACCCTGGTTCCCTGAGAGGCAACGAGATGCTTATTTTTGGAGCTTAGCAGCCATATTCAAAATATGAACTGTTGTTGTATGAAAAAGACCTGCGTGAATATTTTTCACGATTTTAAGATCCATATGAAACAAAGTTATTTGGGATTGGAGAGATGAGGGTGAGGATATAGATACAGAATTGTCATTTTTGGGTGGACTTCCTTTAACTGTTATGGAATCATTTGAGATAAATGAGTTAATTTGTGTTTGATTCAACACTTTCTGCCCACACTCACCATTACTTCTCATTTCTCACTACAGGGGCCTTTAAGCTCTATGATCTTGATAACGATGGCTATATCACTCGTGATGAAATGCTCAATATAGTGGATGCCATTTATCAGATGGTGGTAAGTCACCCTTCATTCCTGCTGTAATTATAGCAGAAACGTATGGCATTAGTTTAATGAGTGAAATATACTGTATCTCAGATGTCTTAAATATTATTTAATTTGATTAAGGGAAACACAGTAGACCTTCCAGAAGAGGAAAACACACCAGAGAAGAGAGTGGATCGCATTTTTGCCATGATGGATAAGGTAATGTTTTGGTTTTAACCCCAATAATACTGATATCTAGTTAATAATCCTGGATCCTGGATCTGCATCCAGCAATGTTTTTCCCTATTAAGATGTGTTATTATTCTAAATCTAAAGAGCAAATTGGTTTAGGAGGCTGTTTATTTAATAAATGGTTGCGTTTAAAGAAATAAGTTAAGCAGAGAACTGCTTAGTTGTTTCATTTATTTATTTATTTATTTTTTTTTTATCCAAACCCAACAGCAATGATTGGCAATCAACCATCATTAAGCCCATCAAGAAAACTCACTCATTTATTGCTCTGGCATAACTTTAAGAGTTAATAATTCCTCTATCATCAATGCAGTGCACGGCAGATCAAGAAATGCAGTAGGGAACAAGAGCTCATATCTGTGGCAAAGCTAGTGTCACTAACGCTGCCCTCGGGTCTATAAACTCTACTGTGGCATGCGCTACCACTACCATTGGAGCCTTGCACTAATGCCCACTCAAGCCCACTTTGAGCCCTGAAGATGAGATCATGCAGGGCCTGTTTGGAAATGTTCACTGTAGAAGCACCTACAGAGACCTACTGCTTTCTCATTGTAATATCAGATCTGAATTGCTCCTCTGAAGAACCTGATGGGTAGCTCTAATAGAAGCTAGATAGTTGCAGTTACTTCTTAATCCAAGTAAGCTGAACTACACTGAGCCACAAAAGATGAAAGAAATGTGATGTTTTCATACCCTACTCTGCCGTAAACCTTTCCTCGATGGACCAGCCTGTTAGAACTCACTCCCTGCTGGGCATGTGAGGAATAAACTGGAAGAGTGTTTTCCTCATGCAAACAGCCTCATACATAATTGCAAATCCTCTTAACATGGCTTAAATGTGAAGTGTATAATTTATGGGCCACTAGATAGTTCCACCACAAACTCGTGCAAAACTACCATGCATCTGCATATACACAAAAGTAACCTTAAAGAAATAGTTCACCCAAAAATGAAAATTCTGTTATAATTTACTTACCCTCATGTTCCAAACCTGTATGACTTTCTTTACAAAATGGAACACAAAAAGAATGTTTTACAACAAATGTTTTAAATGAAGATCACCCAGCATCTATGCAATGCAATGCAATGCAATGCAAAAAAAAAAAAAAAAAAAGGACCTTTCAAAAGCTTTTAAAAGGATCCAAAAGTATTAAAAAATGTAGTCCATGTGAATTGTGTGTCATAAATCTTCTGAAGGCATGTGAAGGTTTTGGTGAGAAACAACCCGAAAGTAATTTTTCAGCGAAAATCTTGACGTCTTTTGCGCGTTCATGAGCACTATGAGAGAAGCTTATGTACAGTGGCACGCGTGAACTTGAGCTGTTGTTAGTGCTATAGTAAAAGATTTTCTGAGTGATCTTGGTATTCTCGTTTTCTCAGAATGCTGATGGAAGGCTGACTCTGCAGGAGTTCCAAGAGGGCTCAAAGGCAGATCCCTCCATTGTACAAGCTCTGTCTCTCTATGATGGCCTAGTATAGTAGCGGCTTGTCTCAAGCATAAAGGTATGTTGTGCTGAAGAGAAGTGTATCCTTCAATCAGGCTGTCATGACATCTTGACCACATCCAAAACGTAATATGTAATTGCACTGGTCACCAAGTGATTTTAGTGTGCATTCATAAAATTATCATGATCATAAGTTGATAACAGCATAGTAAAAATAACAAAAGTCACACACTCCCTGTTAGCAAAAAAAGAAACAAAAAAAAACAATGCCTGATTGAATGCATATTTCACACTTAAATTAGTTGTATACAATAGGAGCTTTCAGCCACTGAGTGCCAAAAACAAGGAAGAGAAAGCCTGTTTATAGAAGTGTTGATTGTTTTTTAGTTTTAGGGTGTATATTTTATGTTCTATCTAGAGTTTTACATCCTTAGCTGAATGACAGATTGCTTCTATTAGTTCAGCTATTGGTTGAGGTACACTGTTATAATTGTTTACTTGTTTCTGGCATTAAAATCAAGGTTAGCTGTACATTTGTTTAAGCTGGCCTAATATAATCTCAAAAAGGGTTTCCTCGACCTCAATATTGTCTTTTTTAAATTCGTATTTTTATGTTTTCTAGTCAGCATCCATTCCAGTAAGAATCTAAACTTCTTTAAAGAAGATTATTTTACTTGAGAAGCAAGACTGTGTAAAATAATGATTTTTTTTTTTTTTCAGAGAATATATAGTATCTTTGTATTAAAGGCATGATTCTCCCAAAAATGAAAATTCTGTCATCATTTACTCACCCTCATGTCATTCCGAACCCGTTTGACTTTCTTTTCTCTCCGGAGCCCAAAAAGTATAATAAAAGTAGTCAACTACATCATATTCCAAGTCTTCTGAAGGCATACAATCACTTTGAGTATACTTGAGTATAAATTATGACATTTACATTGTTTTCTATTCTCAGATCAAATCATCTATAAACTATGTAAACCGTGATGAATCCAATATGACAGCGACATCGATAATGTCAAATCTCCTTGGTTCTTGGCTTGTGACCAGACATACTCGTATTGCATGAGTAAATGAGGACAGAATTTTTTATTTTTGGGTAGTAGTCCTTTAATAATTCAATTTATATTGTATTCAGTTAGATTTATGCTTAAGACAAGAAAAACATTTTGCCAATGGCATAAGAAAAAAATATACTCATGTAAATCTGCCAGGATCCTCTCAGTCATGTTTATTGGTTGGTGACGGGATCCTGACATCCATGTTCTGTGTTTGTGTTGAGCACATTGCTCAGGGTTTATTTCCTGGCCATGTGCTCTGTCTGTCTTTGTGTCTCTGCATGCACGCACGGCTTCAGGTTTGATTTCCTTGCCATGTGCTCTTCTGTCTATTTTGTGTTTCATGTTCGGAGCATGGTATATGCATCCTGACTTCTGTCTAGTTCTGTTTTGGTTCTGGTGTCAGGATCCGGACACTCATGCTCCATGTCTTGTATTTGTGAATGCATGGCTTCAAGTTTGGTTCTTTTGACATGCGCTATTCTGTCAGTCTTTTGTGCTATGTTTTTGTATCATAAGCACATGGCTTATGATTGTGTTTGTTCGTCATGCGCTCTTCTATCTTGTTGTTTGTGTTTAGTGTGAGCTTCTGTCAGGATTGTTTGCCATGTGCTCTCCTGTCTCACGTCTAGGCCCCTCCCCCTTGTTATTTGTTCAATTGCCTCACCTGGCTTTCCTCGTTACCCTCCTCATTTCCTTCCCTATTTAATCTTCCTGTGTTCTCTGTCCTATATCAGTTCTTTGTCAAATGTACGTGTGGATAGTCCTGTCTGTCTATACCACTGGAGATCCCTGTTGTGAGCCCAGCCCTCGAGGCTCCCCTTATCCAGCCCTGCCACCGAGTTCAGTGTCAGTCTGTGGAACCACGTGTTTCCCCTATGGGGTAGTTTCTGTTTGTTTTGTTTTGTTTTTTATTAATAAAGCCCTTTGTTGCCACTCTGCGTCCGAGTCCTCGCCTCTCTCTCTCCATGTCCCGTGACAAAATTAAGATATATTCTCTGTTATCAAGTCTTAATATCTCATGTAATTTTGCTTCTTGGATAAATGTATCATGTTTTTACGATTTTTTAGGTTGCTTAATTGGAAAACATAACACAAAATACAGATTAAGTTTTTTGCAGCAGAAGCAAAGGAAGTCACACAGTCACCATGTGTACTTAAACTCATAACAAAAATCTGATCTATGTGAGTATTTTCTCTTGTTTGTTACATAGATACGGCTAAGGATCCAATACAGTGATATCTCACCATGCCATGTGAGGAGATGAGTCTTCTCTTTTTTTGACCTCTCATTCTGGACACTCAGGACTGAGAAGGACCACAAAGAGCTCATCCATCTCACTACAAGCATTTCACATTTGACCATTTTTTTCAGCATACAACAATGACAAAAAGGAGAATGGAGGAAATTGCCATTCTGAAAATTGTGTTTGTGTGCACGCATGTGTGATTGCCTATGAATGCTGTACTGAAGAATCCCACTGGATATTCACAAGTGCTTGTTTTCTGCTGAACAAATGCACTGGAGACTGTTAATGGCGCTGATTGTTAAAAAAAAAAAAAAAAAAAAAGCATGTTGAGAAACCTAAATTATTGATGTAATTACTGTATGTGTAAACATTCATATTTTTTATCATACTTTGCTGGGATATATTGTGGGTGTGCTCTTTGTCTATCATTTAACAGACTGGTGTTATTTTATATATTTCTTGTTTACTTTGAAGTTTATGGATTTACAAGCCTCAACATTTCTTACCGCCTCTTGAAATGAAAGAGCGGAATCCTGTCTTGCTTATTATTCGGATCTATGAATGTGAAAGGAACTTCATTTATTACATTTGTGGTACATGGCTCCCATTGTGTAGCATGTGTTATTCCTCCCTTGCTGGCACAGTTCAGTACAAAGACCTCAAGCCACATCCGAAACAAGGCACTGTAACCAAGCAACATGCTACACTGTTATTCTTGAACAGCTGCATATCAGAATTGATGTATGTACCTTTTTTAATGAAGAAACAAACAGGATATCTTCATTTTCTTTCTGTAAAGGCTCCAGCAACTGCTATCTTAAATTACACCTCTGCCTTTGTGTCTTTGCCTGTGTCTTGTTTTCCTGTCGAACAAAAGCCATGGACTGAATTATGGCATTTTCTTTACAGATTTCTCAAAACAACAAAGATCTATAGTTACACTGTAGACAGCCTCTGTTTGAGTTGGTCTCATACTTTATCAGTTGCTCTCTGATGGATGATTAAATTTGAGTCACTGCATAATTGCCTAAAGTTATTTGCATTATGTCAGTAAGATGGAGTTTTTAATATCTGAGATGTTGCACTCTCATTATTTCATCAATGGCTGCTTCTGTTTTCATCACTGTATGGCACACACATACACACACACACAAACTTGTTTTTGTATCATTGTGGGGACTCTCCATAGACTTCCATGCATTTTATGGATTTTATACAGATCTAACAATAATTTCTATCCCCTAACCCTACCCCTAAACCTAACCCTCACAGAAACATTTTCAAAAAAGCATAGTTTAGTATGTACCGCTGGCTGGGCCCCACAATGTACAACCCCAGTTCTGAAAAAGTTGGGACAGTATGAAAAATGCAAATGAAAACAAAAAGGAGTTTTAATTTGTAAATTATATTCACCCTCTGCTATATTGAAAGCACCACAACTACACATAATATGATGTTTTACCTTGTGAATTGTATTGTTTTTTTTTTTTAAATGTACAGTATGTTTAAATCTGATAATTGCAACACACTCCAAAATAGTTGAGACAGGGCAATTTAAGACTAATAACAATTTGACGAGTTGAAATAAGGCAATGTTAAACAGGTGAGGCAATTGTGTCATAGTACTCTATACTGTATACTGTATAAGGAGCCTCCAAAAACAGCCTAGTCCTTCAAGAGCATGGATCGTTCAAGACTTGTCAATTTGCCAACAGACCCCTCGTCAAATAATCCAGCACTTTGAGAAAAAATTTTCCCCAAAGACTAATTGGAAGGATTTTGGGCATTTCACCCTCTACAGTGCACAATATAGTTAAAAGATTCAAGGAATCTGGTAAAATTTTGGTGCATAAAGGGCAAGACTAAAACCACTTCTGAATGTGCGTGATCTCTGATCCCTCAGACATCACTGTCTTAAAAAACATCATTCATCTGTAATGGATATAATGAACATTGGCTTGGGATTACTTTAGTAAACCTTTGTTAGACAACACCTTTCGCCGCTGCATCCACAGATGCAAGTTAAGACTTCACTAATGCAAAGCAGAAGCCCTACATCAACACTGTCCAGAAGCGCTGCCGACTTCTCTGGGCTCGGTCTCATCTTAAATGGAAAGTAGAACAGTGGAACTGTGTTTTTTGGTCCGAAGAGTCCACATTTCAAAAGGTTTTTTGTATAACACAGCCATTGTGTTCTCCGGGCCAAAAAGGAAAAGGACCACCTAAGCTGTTATTAGCGTCAGGTCCAAAAGCCAGTGTCTGTATGGGCCAGGGGTGTGTCAGTGCCCATGGCATGGGTAACTCGCACATCTGTGAGAACACCATGAATGCAGACATATGTGTAAACATTTTGGAGCAACATATACTGGCATCCAGCATTGTCTTTTCCAGGGACGTCCTTGCATTTTCCAGCAGAACAACTTCAAACCACATACTGCCTGGATTTTAAGTGCATGAGTGTGGATGCTGGATTGACCTGCCCGCAGTACTGACTGTCTCCAACTGAGAATGTGTGGTGCATTATGAAGCGCATTAGATGGCAATGAAGACCCCATACAATTATGCATCTAAAGACCTACATAATGGATGAATGGGGGAAAATTCCACTTTCTAAACTTAACAAACTTGTGTCTTCAGTGCCCAAATGCAGAAGAAATGGTGATGTTTCACAGTGGTAAACATTCGACTGTCCCAACTTTTTTGGAGTGTTGCAATCATCTAATTTGAAATTACATTTGTAAAACATTTATAGTGAAATTCACATGGTAAAACATAATATAATGTGTAGTTGTAGAGCTTTCAATATAGCAAAGGGTGAATATAATTTACAAATCACACATTTTTGTTTTTATTAGCATTTTTCATACTGTCCCAACTTTTTTGGAATTGGGGTTGTAGGTGATCTCAGGTTTTACTATCTTGTGGGGACATTTGGTCCCCACAATGTTGCATAAACATGTACAGAGACACACACACACACACACATACATACATATTGTGCTCATAATTGAACAGTATTGCTGGGTCATTCAATAATTGCATAGGAGCACAGACCTTGTAATCCATCAGCACAATGGATAAGCTGGCACTCTTTCAAAAGAATTCACTGCTCCATGAATCTATGAACTAATTTAGTTTGTTATACAAAAGTGAAGCATTAATCACATTTGCCATACAAATTATTTAAAACAGAGTTCTCTGTCTCAGTGTATATCAGTCTTACAGAATCACAGGAGCATTAATACATAAGCAAACATCCTGCCCAATACATCAACAACTGACCCTGGTGCAGTCTTATTATTATTAGGCAAAGCAGTCATTAAATTCTAAGCACATTGAATGCCCCGGGAGTGGCACTGATTGGAATCATCATTCCTCAATGCCCCATCAACCATGTTGCATTCCATTGGTTGAATGCACTGTAAAAAGTGGTGACTTGCAACTGTGCTTAAGGAGATAATTCTACCTGACCTTAAACTTAAAATTAGTTTTGTTTGTGTATTCAGTTTGGTTCGGTTATGTTAAATAATATTTTTGACTTGAATAAAACCAGTTAATTTAGATGTTACTACAATAAGCACATATTTTTAGGTTAACACTTTTTCAGTTTGCTTTCTCCGCAGAATGTGGCACTGACAACTGATCTTGATTTCTCCAAATCTATTCAGCTCAAGTTATCTTAGACAGGAAATCGCACTTGATCAGGCAAATTGTCTAATAATATGGTAAGCTGATTAGATTGGATAAAGAACTCCATACTGTAAAAAAGGTTTTCATCATTATAACATAATTTTTGTTTCCATACATTTAGCTTGTCACAATAATTTCTGTCATTTCTACATGATAAGAGTTTTCAAAGTTTCAATTCAATATTCTTTATCAGTAATTTATTTCAAAGTGATTGAAAAAGTGCAACAAACTTCCCTATTGGTTGTACCTTTAACACCACTTTGATTTTTCTTAATTTAAGGCAGCAATTAAACTTTAAAAGTTTAAACTTTAAGTTTTCTATTTTAGAGGTTTGAATTTTGTCATAGTGCACTTCAAATGTGACTGCAGTTGCTTTCTTTTTTATGCATGGCAGAAAAGGCCAATGAAAATTGGCGAGTGGAATTTGCATGCCAGACATACAGGTATAAAAGGAGCTGGTGTGCAACCACTCATTCAGATTTTTTCTTCGGAGCCGAGCGGTGTTGATGTATTCCACTGCCAATCTATTCATCTCTGCAAGAGAAAGCAAAAAGCGATCTCCACAGCTGCTGGATTTTACGGCACATCACAGAGGTTTCTCCCCCTCTCGCACAGATAAGTGCGGAGAACGCCCCTGGGCGCTTCGGCAGCGCGTGTTGAATGCTAAAAGAGTATATTTCTCCTTAAAAAGAGTGTATATTCCCTAAAAGAGTGGGCACTGACGGAAAGTGTCTTTTTAAAGATGCCTTTCTGATTATGTGCACTTCCTGGTTGCGGTCATTATCTCTCTGATAATTTGCAGTGGGCTGGGCAACACCCAATACCTTCGCAACATTTTATAATCTCCGGGTTAATCCAGTTTCATCCCGTGTGTTGGTAGGTACAAACAGGTAAGGATGCAGGCAGCTGGCCGTGTGTACCACTGGCACACAAGCGCCTTTCCTCTTCCGAGGGGAAGACGTGCACTCTTTCATCCAAGTGAGTTCCCGGGATTGGTGAACCCTGGATTCCTCCCTCAGCACCTGCAGCAAGCAAATTCGAGGAATTTGATGCCAGGCCCAGTACTTGTGTCAGTATGCCCTGTTCAGGTCAGCCCCTGTACTGGGATAGGTGCCCCATATGCGTTGGTTCCCTATCGGTAACCCCATATGACATAATCTTCCATGGTACGGTCTCCCTGACGGTATACCCGTGTCTCCCCTTGGGCAGAGTCCCCTCTGCCTCCATTTGCCACGTTTGTAGAGCTCCATACCCCTACCACGGGGACTTCCTCCACATGTGATACTGCCGATAAAGAATCGGTAAGCCCATGTGACATATTTCCACACAATTACCTCCCCTTCGGGCAGGATGTGGTCTCCGCGGTATCCTTTTCCACCCCGATGTGAATAAGTTTGGCCCCAGCTGGAATCAAGCAAGTTCTTTCTCCGGGAGAAGAAAGAAAAGAAAAGGCCGAACCATTTTATGCTTTCGGGGGGCGAGGGACCATACAACATGCATGGGGCACTGGGAAGATTACGATGGGGCCGGTGCACTTGTTACTTGGCACGCAGTGGCCTGCCTGCACCTGCACCGCCGATCCACGTAACACAGTTCAGCTGGTTGTGGCGTTTCGTATAGGGACCCCTAGTGTCACTACATAGACACAACGTTGAGTGAGTGACAAATAGGGAACGTCTAGGTTACTGTCATAACCCCCGTTCCCTGATGGAGGGAACGAGACGTTGTGTCCCTCCTGCCACAACACTGAACTACCTGCTGTAATGGCTGGGACTCTGTCTCGGCTCCTCAGCACAAACCTGAATGAGTGGTTGCACACCAGCTCCTTTTATACCCGTATGTCTGGGGGAGTGACATGCAAATTCCACTCGACAATTTTCATTGGCCTTTTCTAAAACATCAGAGGTGTTTGGGGCTCCCAAGCATGACCCCTAGAGTCACTACATCGACACAACGTCACGTTCCCTCCATCAGGGAACGGGGGTTACGACAGTAACCTAGACATTTTACCTATCAGCAGTCTTGGGGTGGCTTGTTGCTGCGCCACAAATGCCTTCATCGTGTCTTGAAAGTTGTGTCTCTAGTGTAATGGAGCTCTCATTGTGCATCTATCATGTCTTCAATTTCATTATGAAGTACTCAAGTCTGGTGGCTCAGCTAACACCACAGCAATAACCAGAACGGTTCTCACTCACTAAAATAAGAAATAAGACAGGCCCCACACTCAGCTCACTGGCTTGCTTTCTAGGTCTATTGCTAAAACAAAACTGACTTTACACCCTAGTAACATGGGCCAGATAGAGAATAACTCTACAATAAAGCAGTTGATGTACGCTACTGTCACTGTGTTGTCCGTCCGGACCAACACGTGCTTGTCCTGGATCAACGGCGTCCGCAGGGCGAGCAATACTGCCAGCAACTTGAGGCAGTTGATATGCCAACGCAGTCGTGGTTCTGTCCAGGGGATGGCGACTGCATGCCCATTGCACATGGTGCCCCAGCCATGCTTGGAGGCGTCTGTCATAACCACGACAAGCCTGGACACCTGCACTAAGGGGACCCCTGCCCACAGAAATGCAAGGTCTGTCCAAGGGCTGAACAGGCGACAGCAGATTGGTGTGTGTGGCAGCGGGGGCATGGTCAAGCATCTCTCCGGAGAGAGAGAAAGCGGTAAGGGCGCTTACACCTGAGTTAAATTATGTCTAACACCTGTCTCTAATTTCAGTGAGCACAGGGAGAGCGGCATAAATAGAGCCACACAGCAGTTGGATGAGAGAGAGAGCCTGGGCACAGACTGTGAAGCCAAGAATTATTATTACAAAGTTGAGAGTTTATTTTTGTGAACTAGTTTGTGGATTTTTTTTAGACTGTGTTATCGAACAACGTAAAAGCCTTGAGAGTGTGTATGTGCTACAGAGAGGAAAATAAAAATGCTTACCTGAACCAGGAAAACTGCTTCTCACCTCCTCCTTCCACTGAGAAGTGCTACAGCGTGATGGCCATGTGATGTGCCCCGCGGCGCCATGCCCATCTTGGGACTTGAGTCTGAAGCCAGTGCTGAAGCGGTCTCATATGCATCAACCCGAGCACCGCCGAGGACGCCATATGCCCCAGGAGCCTCTGAAATTGTTTCTGTGGGACCGCCGTTCTCTGCCTGAATGCCTTCAGACAGTTCAGCACCGACTGCACGCGCTCGCTCATGAGGCGCGCCATCATAGAGACTGAGTCTAACTCCATGCCGAGAAAAGAGATGCTCTGAACCGGGGAGAGCTTGCTCTTTTCCCAGCTGACCCGAAGCCCCAGCTGGCTGAGGTGACTGAGCACCAAGTCCCTGTGCACACACAACAAATCCCGAGGGTGAGCTAGAATCAGCCAGTCATCAAGATAGTTGAGGATGCAGATGCCCACTTCCCTTAGCAGGGCAAGGGCTGCCTCTGTGACTTTTGTGAAGGCGTGAGGTGACAGGGACAGACCGAATGGGAGGACCTTGTACTGGTATGCCTGGCCCTCGAAAGCAAACCTCAGGAAGGGCCTGTGTTGAGGTAAAATCGAGAAGTGGAAGTACGCGTCCTTCAGGTCTACCGCCACGAACCAATCTTGATGCCGGACGCTTGATAAAATGCGTTTTTGCGTCAGCATCTTGAATGGGAGTCTGTGCAAGGCCCGGTTCAGTACGTGCAGGTCCGAGATTGGCCGCAACCCACCGCCTTTCTTTGGTATGATGAAGTAGGGGCTGTAAAACCCCTTCTTCATCTCGGCAGGAGGGACCGGCTCTATCACGTCCTTCCGTAGAAGGGACGTGATCTCCGCACGCAAGGCAGCAGCGTTCTCACCCATCTCCGAGATGAAGTGGAAACCGTTGAACCTGGGCGGACGCCTGGCGAACTGAATCGCATAGCAGAGTCAGATGGTCCTGTTCAGCCACTGCGATGGGTTGGGGAGCGCAAGCCATGGCTTGCTCCAGGTGAGGGGGACCAAGGGAACATTCATGTCGGATGTACCGGTGGGTGGGGCCTCACGGCGGGGCGGAGTCTGATGCGCCAAGTTGGGGGGGCTCGAGCCCCAAACTTGTGGCCATGCTGAGTCTGGGGACATCGAAGCACTTATCTGGCTCCATATACCCACCATAGGACCAGTCCGGGGGGGGAGGAGGGAAATCATCCTCGTGGCCTGTCGCAGTCGTCCTGGTGTGGGTGCAATTGTGCCACAGCTGGGAACACGGGGGCGGGGGGCCCACCTCTGGAGCGCCATGCCTGCCATAAAGGTGCGGTGCCCAATGGTCGTGGACACCAAATGTGTGACCCAGGAAGTGAGGAAACCGCTCTTTTCTTGAAAACGTGGGTGAATTCATAAGAAAAGGAAAACAAGGATTCTCCTCCCAGCCCTCCACCGGGGGATGGAGTGGTCTGTTTACCAGCTCCAGGTCTGTAGCGGGTCTCCATCTCCCTGGGTCGCCCATCTCAGGGGCGCTTTGAAGCCTTCCACAGGTTCTTAGCGGCAGGTCGTGAAACGGGTGGTGTCTGCTTCCTGCGGGTGGATCCGGTGTTGCTGCCGCAGGGGGATTCCCTTGGCGACGAGCAGACAGGGTGCGGGATCTTGATCCGCGCTGTGGCAGGATGTGCTGGATAGCCTCCGTCTGCTTCTTAACCGTTGAGAACTACTGGACAAAGTCCTCTATGGTGTCGCTGAATAGGCCAACCTGGGAGATGGGGGCGTCAAGGAATCGTACCTTGTCAGCCTCCTTCATCTCGACCAGGTTGAGCCAAAGGTGGCGCTCATGAACCACCAGGATGGACATCGCCTGCCCAAGAGACCGCGCCGTGACCTTCGGCACCCGGAGGGTGAGATCGGTCGCCGAGCGCAGCTCCAGCATTAATCCCTGTTCAGAACTACCCTCATTCAGTTCTCTCAGCACCTTGGCTTGGTGCACTTGCGAGAGATCCATGGCGTGCAGGGCGGAGGCGGCCTGTCCAGCAGCACCATGTGCCTTAGTCGCCAGTGATGACATAAGCCTACAGGCCCTGGATGGGAGTCTCGGACAAGTGCACCGTAACCGCCTTATCCACCTGGGCAATCGCCGAGTACCCCCTGGCAGCCCCACTGTTGAGGGTAGTGAGAGTGGAGGAGCCCATAAATCGGGTCTGGGCAGTGAAAGGTGCCCGCCACGATCTCGTGAGCTCATCATGCACCTCTGGGAAGTGAGGAACCGGGGCGCGGCCGTGAGCGGCGCTCTGAGCCCAGGAACCAATCGTCGAGCCACGAGGGTTCAGGGGGGAGTGGAGGGTTCCACTCCAGCCTGACGCTCGCAGCCACCCGGGCAAGCATGGTCGAGTCCTCGGTGTCAGACTGGACGAGCCCGCTCTCCGATGCTGCGATCGAGAGCTCATCCTCTTCGTGAGTCCCGAATGAGCTTACGAACTCGCCATAAGACGAGCCAGCGGTCTCATCCCAGAAATCGACCGGGGCACACGAGCGTACTGGGGAATGGGAGGTCCGTGGGCCAGAAGAACACAGTTGTTTGGACTGTAAGGAACATTTTGACCACCAGGGACAACTGATAAGTAGTGGTTCATGCCTTGGAGACTCAAATGCTCAACTAGTCATATAAGAGATAGAGATGTTTAAACAAAATATATATTTTCAATAATTTATGGTATTTTCATGAATTTTGATAATTTTAAACATTAATAAATAGTGGATCAGCAGTTGAAAACAGTTTGATCTAAAAAGATAATTGCGATCAAGTCAAGTCATGGCTTCAACCAAACCATTGATATAAACTATGGATAATTATTGCATGTTTGTCACACTTGTTAAATGTGTTTAAATTACATCTGGAGACAACAAGAGAGTAGTATGGTCTCAGGTAAGCTTCCACAATTTTGTCTGGTTCAGACCAACTGTCTGTTCGCCTAGGGGGGTAGGGTGCCCATGGAGATGATGAGATGTTGTCTGGTAGTATGTGATTAACACATTCACCCCCAGTTCTCCATCCAGTTCTCAAATTTTGAAGCTCCAAAATCCACACAAGGGCAACATAAAAGTACTCTGGACAACTCTGGTGGTTAAATCCATATCTTCTGAAGCGATATCATAGGTGTGGGTGAGAAACAGATCAATATTTAAGTCCTTTTTCAATATTTAATTTCCACTTCACTTTAACTTTCACATTCTCCTTCTGTTTTTTGCAATTCACATTCTTCGTGTTCATCATCCCCTACTGGGCAGGGTGGAGAATTTATAGTAAAAATGACTTAAATATTGATCTGTTTCTCACCTTTTCTTACTTTTATGCTCCCTTTATGTGAATTTTGGAGCTTCAAAATTTCAGCACCCATTCACTTACATTGTGATGACCTACAGAGCTGAAATATTCTTCTAAAAATCTTAATTTGTGTTCTGCAGAAGAAAGAAAGTCATACACATCTGGGATGCCAGGAGGGTGAGTAAATCATGAGAACATTTTCATTTTTGGGTGAACTATCCCTTTAAGTGTTAATAAACTATGTGGCAATGTGCCATTTCAAGCAAAACTGGTAACACTTTACATTAAGGTTCCATTCGTTAACATTTGTTAATGCATGTATATCATGAACAAACAATGAATAATATGTTTTTACTGAATTTCTTAATCTTTGTTAATGTAAGTTAATAAAAATACAATTGTTCATTGTTAGTTCATGTTAGTTCATAGTGCATTAACTAATGTTAACAAATACAACTTTTGATTTAAAAAACATTTATTAGTATATGTTGAAATTAACATTAATATCCAAGATTAATAAAGGCTGTAAAAGTATTATTCATTGTTAGTTCATGTTATCTAATGTTGTTAACTAATGTTAACAAACGAAACCTTATTATAACGTGTTATGTCAAAATGTATACATTTCAATTTATGCTGGTATATCTTTATGCTTTCATAAAGGTAACAGGGTTGACAGTTTAAAAAATGTCTATATTAACACAAATACAAGCAAAATGTATGTGTATATTAACATTACAGAAAAAGTCAGCATCAACCATCCTTTAAAGTCAGTTTTTACACTTACTGTACTGTAGGCATATGAAGGACACAAATGAAAGTAAAATATACTTTAAGGACACGTTGATGAGTACAAGATTCTCTTTTGTTTCAAAGATATAATTGGATTTAATACAAAATCTGTTGTCAGCCAAGGCTGAAAACCATAACGTGAATGGTTTTTTATTATTTAATTGTGTATTGATGGACTGTTCTGTCCATTCTCCCAAAGCACTGTCAAAATTGTAATCCCCTTCTTTGTCTTCCTTTTTTTAATAACTGTTAAAATGTAAAAAAAAAAAAAAAATAATCAAATAATAAAATAAAACCAATGTGGGGATATCTGACCCATACCCAGACCATCCATATGCCGTATATGCAGCACTCAAATCAATCAGCTTCTGAGACAGTCCAAATAAGAACCAAATTCAAGGTGTACACAATTCATTCCGAGACATTCTGAGGAAGGGAAACAGAGACAAGAGAGATAGGATGGATGGGGAATAGGTTACAATTAGCTTGGTGGATGATGGCAATCCTAGACAATAAAGAGATCAGGTTATACACCCTGAAGTCATGTATTGCATGAGCACTGCTGGAATCTTGCACGATTCCTTCATTTATTGTCTCAGGTGTCAAACGTTTCAGGATAGTCATTTGTAACTGCTGAGACAAACATATTTCATGATTGGAAGTTGGCTTAAATTGTGAGCCTTTCCATAGGCCTACACTCAGTGAAGGGTTCTACAAGTATGGTTACTTGAAACCTTCAGTTTATGAACACAATGAATGTAGAGAAAAATAGGTGTTTCTTGATGGTTACTGTTTCCTTGTTTTCCCTCACCAGATATTGGCCCTGTTTCCATCACTATTGATCCCAAGAAGTTCCAAAAGGATCTTCAGGAGCTGTTTGTTCAGGTTGTCACCAGTCTGCAAAAGAGCTAATTTTACAGAGAAGAAATTACCACTATTTGAGTAATGCTTATATGATGAACAATGTATGGTTATTTTCTCAGTGTTTGGATGATGTCAAATTATCATTATTTGCATAATTCGTATAATCTTCAAATAATTTATAATCCTCAAATTGCAGTTTTACATAAAGTCATAATTATACCAGGGTTCCCATGGTCATAGAAAACCTGGAAACTTTAGGGAATTTTACAAATGTAATTGTAAAAGTCATAGAAATTCCTGCATAAAATTGATTAAAATGATGGAACAATCTTGAAAATTTTAATAGCGAATCAAAAAAATTCTAGTTATGGTCAGTTATAAAATATTTTCTTGGGTAGAAATTGCTCTTTGTGCGTGCAGTGGGGTTTAATCAAGAAACGTGCAGAATAATTTGTGTAAATTGAAGGTAAAACCATTCTTGTATAAATTATCCCATTTAAAGGGTCATGACATGCCTTTTGTTATTATTTTAATATGTTCCTTTGGGTTCACTTAGAATATTAGTAAAACAATTTTTTTTGCACAAATAGTGCATATATTTGTGCAAAAAGTCATATATTTGTAAAACATGACCATTTTCCACCCTCATTCTGACTCTGTCAGAAACGCTTGGTTTTGGTGCTGTTTCTCCTTTAAAACATGAGAGTAAACACCCACTGTTATGACTGGCTTTCTGCTTTTGACTGACCTGCTCTCTCCTTGCAATCTCACTGCTCACCACTACTGGGCGGAGCTATGGAAGTGATTAGGTAAAGTAGGCGTTGATGTGTTGTTGTGGGGGTGGTAAGATGCAAATAGGTGTGTTCAACTTGAACTGCATCTGGATTTGCCAAAATTTCCCGGTTGCAGTCAGGGGAGGAGTTGAAAATAGAGCCATCAAGCCAGACACTTTTGTGCTTCCCGTCATGTGCAGAACCTACACCAGTCACGGCAGATCACGTGATGTTTGTTTTCTTTATTGCAGAAGAAGTGGAATTCAGATAGACAGAGGTTTGAATCTTACATACTGTATACTGTAATAAGCAGAAACATTATTCATTTGAAAGGTTTATGTACTGCTTAACACCTGCCTGCTGTGTATACAAGATGAAAGTACAATAAAAGATTATATTATTTTAATACCAATAAAAGTGTCAGTATATTTAATAATTTGGTATGTTTTTCATGAATAAACATGATATTACTATGTTAAAAATAATATAACATGATGTAATGTTATAAGATTTTTGATAATTTAGTGTAACTGGAGGTGTCAGACTAAAAACCTTGGTAATGGCATACTACTACCATACTACTTTTATTTCTTCCATAGAGTGATATAGAAGAAGTAGTAAGAGTGAAATATGCAGTTGCAAACAAAGCCCATGAAACACACATCAGCGTTGTCATCTGAGAGTTCTGACCAATCGTGAATAAGCTGTGTCTTCATTCAGAGCTTGTGCAGCCACTCAGGAGCAACTGCAGCGGCTGCACTAGCTGGCTGATCTAGAACGTTCTTGGGGTACTTTGATGGCATACGTTACGGTGAAGTGGTGGTGGTGCCATCTCAAGTCAGACAAAATTTCTAACCAACATGCACTGCTTCAAGTAAGGCGCCGGTCTGCACAGCACTGCATGAATTCTAATACACCTAATATCTACCACAGTGTGACATCACAATGTAGAGCAGGGATGGGCAACTTTGAAGGGGGCGAGGGCCAACATTTTTCTCCATTCTACCAAGGGGCCGGATTACAAATCCGCACTCAAACAATGTTCTCCCATTTACTCAGTTTCCTCATAATTGTGGGTAATCTATGCACAACGAATGCAGTGTTCTTTTAAAGATTTTGTTACATATAGTAACATTTTTATTTAACAATATTTATAAAAAGTATATAATTATTTTGTAACTTGCGTTTTTACTAAAACATGCCGTTTACAAGTACAAATTCATGTTCAATTGACAAGCAATATACTTCAGACTTACATTTTAATTTGCATTGTCTACATTTGCAACAGACAAACACACAAATGAACAGACAACATTTTCAATCCCACCTCATAAAACAGCTTATAGGTATTAGTTACAATCTAAATATTATCATCAATAACAATACTGGATACAAGAACATAACATTTCAGTGCATTAATACAAAACATTTCAGCACCACAACATACACGCACAGACCAAACAGTCCCATGCGTCAGAGAACATTCTCTCTATTCGCAAAACTTTTCAGCAATCAGTCAGGCATCTCATTCATGCATTTCTTAAAAGTTTCTCCTTCTTATAACAACTTTTTTGTTTTTCACAAGCACGAGCAAAACAGCGTTAGATGTCTTTAGTGATTTCTGCACTGTCTCGGATTTCGCTGACAAGCTGAGGTAAAATTTTGCTCAATTTATCTTATAAATGATGAGCAAGTGTAAGATGTTGCATGCTAGAATCCTAGAGTGATCAGCAGGTCTTCTAAGAACAAGCGACCTC
Organism: Myxocyprinus asiaticus; assembly: GCF_019703515.2. Lineage (NCBI taxonomy): Eukaryota > Metazoa > Chordata > Actinopteri > Cypriniformes > Catostomidae > Myxocyprinus > Myxocyprinus asiaticus. Next base: position 20,514,691 of record NC_059376.1, on the reverse strand, counting down.
TTCTTGTCAATAGTTGTAATAACATCATAAGCTGAATGCAATCTTTACATAATCCCTTTTTCAAAGAAATAAAATCAATCCTCAGTCTTGTCCGACGGGCCATATTCAACGATACAGAGGGCTGTATACGGCCCGCGGCAACCAGTTGCCCATCCCTGATGTAGAGGAAGTAGAGAACAAATCGTTTTGGCAGCTTGGTTTCAACAAATGCTCTTTTTGCAGTGAGAGGGAAGTTTTGACTTCTGAAACTTACAGTGTGTTTTTATAGTACAATGAACTCTTAAATGGGAAAATATCAAGGAAAATTTTATTCCATACTAAATGTAATTCCTCATGTCATGACCCCTTTAAATGGGACAATTTACATAAGACTTATTTTACAAACAATTAACACACACGTTTCTTCTGCTCATGTTTCATGAAAAAAGCCAATTTTCTACAAAATCCTTATCCAGTTATTACAAATGACTGGAAACATCCTGAAAAGGTCATTGATATATATACAGTATGTACAGTATATATATATATATATATATATATATATATATATATATATATATATATATACTGTATATATACACCTATCAGCCACAACATTAAAACCACCTGCCTAATATTGTGTAGGTCCCCCTCGTGCTGCCAAAACAGCGCCAACTCGCATCTCAGAATAACATTCTTCTCACCACAATTGTACAGAGTTACCGTAGACTTTGTCAGTTCGAACCATTCTGGCCATTTTCTGTTGACCTCTCTCATCAACAAAGAATTTCCATCCAGCCACATGACTGGCTGATTAGATAATTGCATGGATGATTTTTGGTGCCAGACGGGCTGGCTTGAGTATTTCTGTAACTGCTGATCTCCTGGGATTTTCACACACAACAGTCTCTAGAATTTACTCTGAATGGTGCCAAAAACAAAAAACATCCAGTGAGCAGCAGTTCTGTGGATGGAAATGCCTTGTTGATGAGAGAGGTCAACAGAGAACCTACTACACGATATTATTTATATATATATATATATATATATATATATATATATATATATATATATATATATATACATATATACATATATAGACACTATATATATACTCACCGGATACTTTATCTTGTACATCTACTTATTCATGTGATCATCTAATCAGCCAATCGTGTGGCAGCAGTGTAATTTACTAAAATCATGCAGATATGGGTCAGGAGCTTCAGTTAATGTTTGCATCAACCATCAAAATGGATAAAAAGTGATTTTGACCGTGGCATGTTTGTTGGTGCCAGACAGGCTGATTTGAGTATTTCTGTAACTGCTGATCTCCTGGGATTTTCATGCACAGCAGTCTCTAGAGTGTATAGAGAATTGTGCGAAAAACAAAAAAGAAACAATAAATGGCAATTCTGTGGACGAAAAAGTCTTGTTGATGTCAGAGATCAGAGGAGAATGGCCAGACTGGTTCGAGATGATAGAAAGGCTACGGTAACTCAGATAACCACTCTGTACAATTGTAGTGACTAGAATAGCATCTCAGAATGCACAACATGTCAAACTTTGAGGCGGATGGGCTAAAAAAGCAGAAGGCCATGTTGGGTTCCACTTCTGTCAGCCAAGAACAGAAAACTGAGGCTGTAGTGGGCCTACCTCAGCAGAAATCCAGATTTGTCGGACCAGACGATGTTTTTCCAATCGTCTACTGTCCAGTTTTGGTGAGCCGGTGCCCACTGCAGCCTAGGTTTCCTGTTCTTAGCTGACAGTAATAGTACCTAGAGGGGTCTTCTGCTGCTGTAGCCCATCCGCCTCAGTGTTCGGCATGTTGTACGTTCAGAAATGCTTTTCTGTATAGCACTGTTGTAACGTGCGGTTATTTGGGTTACTGTCACCTTCCTGTCAGCTTGGACCAGTCTGGCCTCTGTCATTAACAAGCCGTTTTCGCCCACAGAACTGCCGCTTGCTGGATGTTTTTTTGTTTTTCACACCATTCTATTTACACTCTAGAGCAGGGGCACACAATTAAAGTTCCAAGAGGTCCAGTCTCTACATTTCCTTCCCAGCAAAGGTCCGGATAGTATGTAGCTTACATGGTGTCAGTAGTTATATGGCTAGGAAATTATGTATCTTCTTTTTAATAAAAAAAGAGGAGGGATGCGCTGTCGTAGAGACCTCGCCATTGCCATCCGCCAAAAGGAGCAGCCGCGGCCATCTACCGGGGGACGGAGGAGTTGCTGCCGGCCACCTGGACACAGAGAAACGTAGAAGGCGGAGCCATGGCAGGTTCGAGGGGCAAAGCCATAGAAGGCAGAGCCATGGGATGCTCGAGGGGCAAAGCTGTGGAAGGCAGAGCCGTGGCAGGCTCGAGGGGCGAAACTGTGGGAGGCTCGAGGGGCAAAGCCGTAGAAGGTGGAGCCGTGGCAGGCTTGAGGGGCGAAGCCGTAGAAGGCAGAGCCGTGGCAGGCTCACTAAAACAGACACTGGTTTGAGGCAGATGTAGGTAATTGGCGAGCACTTTACTGATCTGTGGAGAATATCCGCACATGTGGCACTCATTTCCAGTTGTAAACTCCGAAAGGAACCTGCTGCCGTCTGCAGCCAGAGAGAGAGAGAGAGAGAAAGAGAGAGTAAGAGAAATAGGGGAGAATGTGAATAATGAAATGATATGTTTGCTCAAATTTTCTCTGTCATTCCTAAATGTGTGAAGATGTGTTAAATAAGCCTCATTCTCAAGAGCTTACTCTGTGTTATGGACACAAAGCAGCTGTTATGTCTGTACTCAATATTAGGTCATAACAAATACGTACAGCTGTCTCTTAAGGAGTTAATGGCTGAAATCAAGAAATATGAACTGTGAAATTGAACCTCCCCACTTAACACTCTGTTTCCTTAATTGTTGGGCTTACATTCTCCTTGTGCTAATAAACTGCTGTCTCTGCTGAAAAAAAAAAAAAAAAAACTTAAGAAGGGAGTGAATTAGAGGAGAACATGTGTTGCTCGGCACGCTAATCAGTGGCATGATCAGCATTCCCCCGGGAACAATCAATTTTCCCATGGAAACGCCGATCATGCATGCCGGCCGCACCTGTGAGACATGAGGGAGAGAAAATGACAAAACAAACAAAACAAACCGGCGAACTCACCGGAGCCATGACACAGTACTTTTAGCTACATTTTAAAGGAAAGGAACTGTTCTGCATATGTCTTTAAAGTATAATAATAAAAAACCTTTCAATCTTAACTTTTCTTGATTCAGTCTTAGTTTAAAGCATCATGAACCAAACCGAACTGTGAGTTCAGTGTCGTGAACCAAACCAAATAGTGAGATGAGTAAATCGTTACACCCCTACTAAATGGATAATCAAAAATACTCAAAACCCAAAGGATTTATTTGGAAGACAATAGAGATTTTATTGTCATGTTTAGAATGCATATATCCATTAGACTTATCCATTTGTTTATGTTCTTAAATGGGTTGAGGAAACTATCCAGGCAATGAAGGTCCACCTTCTCTCATCCAACCATGAGAATGCCCATGAGACCCAGTGGGAGTTGCCCTTTGACCCCAGCTTGAAAGAGGTCACTGTGTCTTTGAGTGGTTCAGCACCACAAACTGAGCTCGGGGGCCCTCTAGGTAGGACCAAGTTCTGACTTGCATTTCATGACTAGAGAGAGGCCTATAAAAGGTATAACTGTATCAGCATACTATATGTACTACATGGTACTAAGATCAATATTCTCAGAAGTACATGACAGAATCAGACGTATATTGGATGTACAGTGCATCCGGACAACATACATTCGAGCTGGCATGGACTTTACATGTTTGTGCAAAACCTAATGATCCATCCATTTTATCCCAGCGTTATTTGATAATATTCCAAGAACATCTTGTGTGCTTCAATGGAAGCATGAAAACCTGACCTTTACTTAGCAAATTTGCACACATTTGCTTATTTAATTACTGACCTAGAAATATTGCAGAATCTTAAATATTTCATATTCACTTTATGCCTTTTTTTTTTTTTTTTTTTTACATTTTAATCCTTTATTTAAAACCTTCTGTTTATTTTCAGGTTAAAATTAGATCCCAGATTTTCAATGTGAACCTAATGTGAGTTTTGAACTCCATTGTATTTCATCATTTTTATGTCAGTTTCTCTTCATACAGAGCCCCTTCCTGTTCTTCGCCCCCCTGTCAATGTTACAACATCCCCAGGTACAGTGGCAGTGCTGTCATGTCAGGTTCAAGGCTCTGCGCAGCACAATCTGACCTGGTACCATTCGGGCTCTGTTTTATCATCTTGCTCGGGGAGGGTGAAAATACTAGCCAACTTGTCTCTAGAAATCAGCTGGGTTCGCACTCAGGATGCTGGACCCTACCAGTGCCGAGCCTCTAATGCCCATGGAGAGAGTCAGTCTGTCATATGGCTGGTGGTCTTAGGTACTGTACACCACCTGGTCAAACACTCAGCTCCTGGGCCTTGTGAGTCCTGCAGTCATGTGTGTTCCATTACAAGCCGCCAGAAGCCACAGCACACATTCTACGCATCCAGCAAGTTTGAGGCCAGCATGTTTCAAATAAGCAAGATTAATGAGAGCTTAGATTGGCAGTTCCTTTTAGAGACACAATTTCATCATGCCGTACAAATAGCGGAACAAATCGGAGATGTGTATCATATCAATGTGAGCAGTGTGCATGCAGGCTACCACAATTATTATACCATCCTTTACTGAAGCAATAAGCCAGGAAAGGCCATGCATTACATTGATTTTAAGACAAAAAGGGATGCACTTAGAAATCCCCTTAAAACCATATAGTCCCTTACCTGCAGTAAAATTACTGAGCATGTTTACATGCAACAATGTGTGTGTTCATGTAAATGCATTAAACAGCATTCCTTTATCGGTATATGGTCATAAACGGCGTAAGAATAAACAGATCGATGTGGGTAGATTTCTGCCCATTACGCCGATTTCATGCTGCATCTAAACTCCTTAATCGGCATTCTTACTGGCTTATTCAATGTGCGCAATTGAAACTTGAAATGTACATAAAAATAAAAATAAAAAAAATTGGAAAACACATTTCTTGCTTTATAAGATTTTTTAAATAAGCTGTTTTTTGGGACTATTCAGCGTATTTCTGTGCATGTAAACTGGCTCACTGTAACGCACACACTTGAGTGGCTTATTGCTTATATAAAATGGTGGAAACAGCTAAATTTGCAAAAAGGGCCAAATTCAGTCACTATGCCAAATGTGAAACTGAGAAAAATGGCAACAGAGTTGTTTGATTGTCTAGCCAATGTAGATTATAGTTTAATTCCTTTTTTGCTGAATTGCTTTGTTGAGCCAAACACATCTTTCACAGGATGTTTTGAACCCAATTTGGATATTAAGCATAGTTACTGAATTTTCCCTTTGCAGGGCAGTATGAGAAAAGACTCCAGTATTAAACAGATAAATGTATTGTTAATGATTATTAAAATAAACTAATTCTTCCACTAAGTAATATAGTTCATTGTCCTAACTGTAGACTGTTAATGGTTGCCAGGCAATGTAGCAGCTTGGTGCATTACAGTAATGTGAAGAGGATAAACCCAGCAACTCTTCCCTTCAAGAGTTGCTGGATTTATCCTCTTCATTTGTTCTATCCATGCACCTTGTTTGTTGGTGAAGTTGCACCAGACTCATTACCCAAATCCGCTTTACAGTTATATAGAATGTGCAGTCACATGTGTGTGTTTAGTTATTTTACAATAGCTTTGAACATGGCTCATCCAATCAAAATTAAGTTTTTTTTTTTTCTCTCTGGGTGCAGAGGTCCGCATCTCCTGTTCCGCATCTGGATCCCATCCTCCTAAGGTTTTCTGGAGCCATGGCAACATCTTTCTCTCCAACCACCACTGGTAGGTGACCAGCTCCCCCTCGCTTCTCCCACTATACATCTGTCTCTTCAACATCCACACACAATTTAAGATGCCTATTTGTATCTACATTCCTGAAATATAATTATTTATTCATGTCATTCAGAAAACTGTCCACAAACCATTAACAGTTTGAGATGTGGTCAGCACATTAAAATAAATCTGCATTTAATGCTGTATTTTATTCAGTCAGAAGTCAGTTTGATGTAAAGAAAATACTTTGTTAATACTGTCCAGTTTGGAAATCATTCCACACAACTCTCACTGTAATGTAATCATTATATCAACACTCAAAGTCTTGTGGCTTATTTGAAACTTTTGTGTGGTTTCAGAATGAGTATATCTGAGTCAGGCACTCTCACAGTCAGAGGAGCTGTCCCTGAGGATCACTGGAAACTATACGTGCCTGGCCACCAATAAGGCTGGCACCACCTCCCAGTCTGTTACCATCAGTTATGTTGGTGGGTGTTGGAGTCAGTGGTTCCGCTGATGGAAATGCTTGTACATTGTAAACCAGGCTTCTGTAATGTTGTAATTTTGAGTTATAGCTTTGATTATAAAACTGAAAATAACTCTGAGAATGACTTGACAGCATGCATTGTAAAGAATTGTGATTTAGGTGCTTTAAGTCTTGGCCCTTAGGTGTTGGCTGACTTGTCAACTGCAATATGCCAGAGCTTCAATATACCAGAGTATGGAAGCTTCTGCCACTAATCCATTTGTAGCTGGCATCTTTCAGTGGAATTTTCTCTGAATGTCATGCATAGTACAACTGACAGAAGTGCAAAAGAGAAGCAAAATTGCACAAGATAGGCTAATAAGATTTATTTTCAGAGAATATATCCCCCTCTAATTTTGTCTTGCTTTTAGCATAAATCAAGTCAAATTTTTTGTGGTTTACGCATTAAACAAGGAAAAACTATTTGCTAATGTGGCAAGAGACATTCTCAAGTAAAATCAAGGATGTTGTTTCAAATAATAATTAAAAATTCTTCTGGAAAAAACCTTTAGTAACAGGGCATAAAGGTAAATACTGTCTCAAGGGATAATACTAGGGGCCTTTAAGACATGTTACTTTGATTCTTTATTTACTTGATTTGAATATCTTATGCAGCCCAACTGTATTAGATTACGATAAGAATGCAGATGTAAGATCACCCCTCCCCTTTACAGAATGTAACTAATGAAATGAGTATATGAAAAAAAATAAAAAATACTACAAGAAGTAGCTTTGAGATGAATCTCAGCTTCAAAGAATAGAGCACAACAGTCTGGTTCCGGAAGTAAATGTCCCATTCATTTCTTCCATAGATGAATTGATTTTCAATGTTAACTTATAAACCTTTAAAGACAGACCTACCTTGAGCTTCGAGGTTGTTTATCGATGGTATATGCTTCCATTGAAGCCATCCGTATGCGTTATTTCAACTGAATTGTTTAAAAATATAAACAATATTACAACGTCTATAATAGCGGAATTCCTGTTGAACAACTACATTACTCATGGTCCAGCAGAGAAAACTTCACCATTCAGAGAACCGTGGCCATCGGAGCACGCAAAATAAGACCGGAAGCGACCGCACACTCCTGTGAATGAACACTGTGAATGACCCAAGCGAGTCGATCTCCCTGCACTCTCAAAAAACGTATATATTTGTGTTTATCATAATGGTTCCAATAAACAGAAACTATATTGTTTCTATACTTATAATCAACAACCTTAAATCAATATTTAATATATTCCCATCATTTTTTATTCAATTACATCACGCACAATGCTTTATGGGATTGTAGTTTGTACCCTTGTGAAATACGGTAGGTACACATTCTTGTACCTTTGTCTTTTTGTCCGATTTTCAAATCGTTTTTCGCCTCAGAACAAAGTTTGTGATGTTGTGATTCACCTTGGAGCTGGCTGGTTTGATTCATGGCTTATAACTCTTATGGAGGATTTTATGAAAGCCTATGCAAAAAATTAATGGGAAAATACTTTTGGAACACAGACGCTGAATAAGTGGGCGGGGCACTGTTATGTTCTATTACAAACTTTGATTTGAAGCAAGAAATTACATGAAAATAAGGGAAAAAGAGGACAAAGGTGGAAGACTGTGTACTTAGACTATTTTAGGAGGGAATTAACTACTTATCCCATAAATCATTTGAAATTATTATGAAGTTCCAAATGTAAGTTTGGGAGGAGCTTTGGTCTGCCAATCACATAAAAGGATATATAAGCAGCTGCTTCCCTCGCAATGGTGACGATTCTTCTGGTATCCCTCCACCTTCCCATCTCCACCTTTATTTTTCATAACACCTATACCAATTATTATATCAAAATTGTCCTTCTATTTCTTTCTTTAGTCAGATAGTCCAGGGGAAATCTCAGAACTAAAGCCCAGTCCTGTGCTGGACAGCACGCCATATACGTTTACCTTAAAGGGATAGTTCACCCAAAAATCATTTACTACCTCATGACATCCCAGATGTGTATGACTTTCTTTCTTTTTCTGAACACAAAATAAGGTTTTTAGTAGAATATTTCAAATCTGTAGGTCCATAAAATGCAAGTGAATGGGTGCCAACTTTTTGAAGCTTCTCAGTTCTCACGTGAACTTTTCAACATGCTTACGTCACACGATAGGCAGTGTGTATTCAACCCTCGTGACCATGCCTACCACAACTGGGTGGAAATGAAATTTCATAGTTAAAAGTTACGTTTTAAATATTGATGTTTTTCTTACATCATTTTATCTTTTCTTACATTATTTAATCTTTGGTGTTGTATGGATTACTTTTATGATGGTTATATGTTTTGGAACTTCAAAATTCTGGCACCCATTCACTTGCATTGTATGGACCTACAGAGCTGAAATATTCTTCCAAAAATAATTTGTGTTCTGAAGAAGAAAGACAGTCATACACATCTGGGATGGCATGAGGGTGAGTAAATGATGAAAGAATTTTCAATTTTGGGTGAACTAATCCTTTAATGTGCTCCAAGACTTTATGAACCCGTGAACTTGTGAAATAAATGTAAAAACAATACATGTTATTTTATTGCAACATATTAAGATACAGTATATATACACTGACTCTACACTTGAATTAAGTAATTCAAAAGGCTTCATCAGATTGGGTGGTCACTGCTGAGCCACTATTTTAATTTCTATAGTAACAATGATTTCTCTGAATGGCTAATCTGTCTTCAGGATTATAGGTAGTGTAGTTCTTCAACAGGAATTTAGCAATTAAACACAATTTTTGTATTTTTATGAATTTGAAATAACACTGACTTATTATGTTCTATCTTATTATTATATCATCACAGAGCACTTAGTAAGTCTTAAAATATTTTCACATTATTCTTAAAAATACATTTCTTTGTGGAGAAAATGGATGGATTTTTTTACTTCTGAAACCCTACTCTCATGTATGCTCTATTACATGTGTTCATTGAGTCTTACACCATCCCTCTTCAGGGGATCTGGATCTGGGCACAACACCATTTTTAGAGCAGGATGTCCATCGTGGAACACTGCAGATCTGTGGGGTTCAGGAACTGGATGCTGAAGATTATACCTGTGTGGCCACAGATATTGCTGGCTCGGCCTCTGCTGTGGTCATGCTACAGGTGGGAGGTGAGAACATAAGACCTCAACTGCTTTATATGTTTCAACACTGTATGTTTTAAATAGACCTGTTTCATTTTATATGGGGTTTTATTTATTTCTATTGCTTTTCCATAACTTTGAACCACATATATTTCATAGCATAAATAAAAAGCCTTGGACAAAAATGTTTGATTTATAAGTAGAACACACCCATAATTCCATGAGCTTCCAAACCACAAGTGATTCCCGCACCCAATGTTCCCCAGTATTGTTGCAGTGTGTGCAATTTGGAATGTTTGATATTTGAACAGGTTTCTTTAACAATTCCCCAGACAGCATTCTTAGACCCCCAGAAGCTCATGGCCAGTGTACGAGATGGCTTGAAAGACCCAGAGCCAGATCATAATATTTATAAAGAACTTGCCTCATAAAGTCCACCCTACATAATGTGCCATGCAATACTGAATGTGTAGCTTATTTCTTTTTCACGTGCAGATTTTCTACTTTGTTCTCTGATGTATATGAATAGTTGACATATAATATGTCCATGAACCTTTTTATTTTATTTTTTTTTCAACATTTTTGGTTAAAATTGATATATACATTGTGTTTACAGGAAAGTGTAGCCTATATATCATACACTTCCAATAACTGGTTACCATTTCTTTTAAGTGTTTTTATTTTTTATTATTTATTACTTTATTACTTTATTATTCATTATTATTTTAATCACCTTTTTTACTCACGCTGGTTTATTTAAATTGTGCCGCGGTGTGAAAAATGATTTTTTTTCCCATGTATTCTCTCAATTAATATGTATTCATAAAAACTGTATGTAGCCTAGTAATAGCCTAATAATAGAAGAATAAAAACATTTGCGAAAATTATTTTAATTATATAGTGTTATATAGCAAACTGCTTTAAATTTCATGTCAACAAAAGCATGTAGTAGAAAACAACATGTCAACACATGTCCATAAAAGACACAGATGGAATATATATGCTGAAACAGAGTGCAATGAGGTTCTGCAAGTAAACATTTTTCCATAGGGGAACTGATTGTTAATGATAACTTATAAACCTTTTAAAGACAGTGTAAAAGATTTCTGTTCATCTGGGAAAGGAGGAAGAGGGAGCCAGATCCACATTCAACAAGACTTTAATTATAACAAACACGTCTCTCTCTCTCTCTCTCTCTCTCTCTCTCTCTCTATCTCTCTCTCTCTCTCTCTCTCTCTCTCTCTCTCTCTCTCTCTCTGGCATCCTCGGCTCTTCTCTTATCTCTTTTCCACTGATTAGGCAACTCAGCATCACAGACAGACTTACCTTGAGCTCAGAGGTTGTAAATCGATGGTATATGCTACTGTTGAAGCCATCAGTCTGCATTATTTCAACTTTATTTAAAAAAAGTCTTGTTTAATAGCGAAATTTCTGGTGAAGAACTACACTACCCATGATTCCGAAGAGAAAGATCCATCAAACAAAGAATCGTGGCCAACAAACCTACTGTTCGGTGACCACCCACTTCCATGAAGTGTTGTGAATGACACAGTTATGTAGTTTCCCTTCAATCACAAACTACTTATACTTTTATATAAATCCTAATATTTTGCAAAACAACTTATAATATATTGTTTATATACTTATAATTAACAACTTTAAATCAATAGTTTTATATTTTTTTCACAGTTTCACAAGGCTTTATAGGATTGTAGTTTATTCACTCATTATGTACACAGTCTGGTACCTTGCCTTTTTGTCTGATTTTCAAATACCATTTCTGACCATTTCTGCAGATTACATAGTTACACCGGGAGGTGATGACAAATGAATGTATTTTATGTTATGAGTGAGTCGTTGAATCATTGACTCAACTGATTCATTTAAAAACACAGTTCATGACTGAAACAATGGAAGTAAACAAGAGCGATTTGTTCCTTTAAAAGATTGTTTCAAAATCACTGATTCGTTTACGAACGGAACACCACTAGTTTGAAAGCAGAGTAAAGCTGAGCTTGATACTTTGGCTTCTTTTGGAACTTTTTTTGCTGGAATTGAAAAATGAGCAAGCTAACTGGCCATTGTTTGTCTGAAATGTACTGTAAGTTATTCAATATGATTTACTTTTTTGTTGGACTGTTGTTTAAAAAGCAATATCACACCGCAATTGTGCTGTTCTAAATATCAGCATGTGATATTCAGAACAGCAGCACTCTTGCTCATGTTATAAAAGTGTCTTGCTCCTCCAAAGGGTACATGAAAAAGCTAATTATCTTTGAAAAACATTTGATGACCCTCTCCAATTTTTGCAGCTGCTCCAGCATTCTCAGAGTCCCCAGAAGACATATTGGCCAGCATGGATGATAACATTACTCTGCCGTGCATCGCCCATGGTTTCCCCACAGCATCTCTGACATGGAGATGCCAGGACGGACGTGTAATGAGGCAGAGCTGGTGGGAGTGAGGACCAAGGAGACCAGAGCAGATTAGGCGGACAGCCAGGAGACCAAAGAGACCAGAGCAGATCAGGCGGATGGCCAGGAGACCAAGGGGACCAGAGCAGATCAGGCGGACGGCCAGGAGACCAAGGAGACCAGAGCAGATCAGGCGGATGGCCAGGAGACCAAGGAGACCAGAGCAGATCAGGTGGATGGCCAGGAGGCCAAGGAGATGACCTCAAGGTGGGGACTGGATCAGGAGTCCTGGTAGGCAGCCGCAGGGCCAAGACAGGGTCAGGAGGTCCTGGGAGGTGGCTGCAGGGCCGAGACTGGGTCAGGAGGCCTGGGAGGTGGCCACAGGACAAGGACTGGGTCAGGCGGTGGAACCGCTGTAAGAGGAGTCACTGTTAAGGCGGATGGAACTGCTGGAGGAGGAGTCTCTGGGGGAGCGGTCGGAGCCGCTGGAGGAATAGTCTCTGGGGGAGCGGGCAGAGCCGTGGAAGACTATGTGGGCAGAGCCGTGGAGACTCTGTGGGCGGAGCCAGGAGAGGCTTGAGGGGCGAAGCCATGGAAGGCGGAGCCGTGGGAGGCTCGAGGGGTGAAGCCATGGAAGGTGGAGCCGTGGGAGGCTCAAGACAAAGAGTCCTGGATGACTGGGAAATGACCTCCATGGTCGCGAACATGGGAAGAGTCTCGGGAACGACCTCTGTGGTTGTGGGCACGGGCAGAGACTCGGGAACGACCTCTGTGGTCGTGAATATTGGCAGGGACTTGGGAATGACCTCTGTGGTTGTGAACACTGGCAGAGACTCTGGAACAACCTCTGTGGTTGTGAACACTGGCAGAGACTCGGGAACGACCTCTGTGGTCATGGGCATGGGCAGAGACTCGGGAATGACCTCTGTGGTCATGAACACTGGCAGAGACTTGGGAATGACCTCTGTGGTCGTAAACGCTGGCTGAGACTCAGAGACGACCTCTGTGGTCGTAAACATTGGCAGAGACTCAGGAACGACCTCCGTGGTCGTGAACATGGGCTGAGACTTGGGAACAGAAGCCTTTCTTCTCCTCCTCCTCCTCCGGATGGCCGAAGTTGTCAATGCTGGCTCTGGGACGGACGAGGCTGGCAATGCTGGCTCTGGGACGGATGAGGCTGGCAAAGCTGGCTCTGGGATGGACAAGGCTGGCAACACAGGCTCTGGGATGGATGAGGCTGGCAACGCAGGCTCTGGGATGGATGGGGCTTCCAGCTCATTGGCCGTGGCAGGCGTGGGCACTGGCTCGTGGGCCGTGGCAGGCGTGGGCGCTGGCTCGTGGGCCGTGGCAGGCGTGGGCGCTGGCTCGTGGGCCGTGGCAGGCGTGGGCGCTGGCTCGTGGGCCGTGGCAGGTGTGGGCACTGGCTCGTTGGCCGTGGCAGGCGTGGGCACTGACAATTTGTGATGTAAGGTCTTCATGGCCCTACGTACCAACATCAGTGGCAGATCATTCAACAGGCGGCTTGGAGCGAGGAGTCGCGGAAGGCTTGGCTGTGACATGGCATGGGGCAGACTCAGGCGTGGCTGTGACATGGCGTGGAGCAGACTCAGGCGTGGCTGTGACATGGCGTGGAGCAGACTCGGGTGTGGCTGTGACATGGCGTGGAGCAGACTCAGGCGTGGCTGTGACATGGCATGGAGCAGACTCAGGCGTGGCTGTGACATGGCTTGGAGCAGACTCAGGCGTGGCTGTGACATGGCGTGGAGCAGACTCCGGCGTGGCTGTGACATGGCGTGGAGCAGACTCCGGCGTGGCTGTGACATGGCGTGGAGCAGACTCCAGCGTGGCTGTGACATGGTGTGGAGCAGACTCCGGCGTGGCTGTGACATGGCGTGGAGCAGATTCAGACTTGGGTGTGACATGCCGTGGAGCAGACTCAGGCGTGGGCGCTGGCTCGTTGGCCATGGCAGGCATGGGCGCTGGCTTGGAGCAAGGAGCCGTGGAAGGCTTGGAGCAAGAGAGCTGAAGATGCAGGTTTTGGCCCGGGGTTCCCACCATAATCCACTGTGTAAAGGGAACCACAAAATTCCAGAGCCTTCTCCACATATTCGTAGAGTGTGCAGTGAGTATCAGCCGGAGGCAATAGTTCCTTCAGTGCACTATTCAGACCGGCCCGGAAGAAAACAACCAGAGAGCGGTCTGGATAGTGCACTAAATTCGCTAGCTCTAAAAACTCACGGACGTGATCCTCAACTGGACGGTCCCCTTGCTTAAGGAGCAGAATTCTGACAGCCGCTAGATCCATTTTTGGTCAGTCTTTCTGTAACGAGGCAGGTGAGGATGGAGGATCTAAATGCAGCTTTTAATGTAAACAAAAGATGAACAAGATAACACAGAATAAAATGAAAACAAAACACAGGGAACCAAGTACAGAGCATAACAAACACATGTGAAGACTGACAAACTAACCAGGGGAAACAAGGGCTTAAATACACAAGGGAAAACAAGGAACACCTGGGGAAACAATCAGGGAACGAGGAACACCTGGAGAAACAATCAGGGAGAAGCAATCATGAAATAAAACTACAAAGGACTACAAAACTAACACAGGAAACAGGTACGGGGAATTAAAAAAGAATTACAACATAAAAGTCTAGACAAAAACAGGGAATACATGACAGGACGTCCCATTTTTGGCAAGTCGTCTGGCCACGTAGGCACTTTACAACTGCCCTCTGGTGCCCTACAGATCCAGAGTGAGTCACCATATCTGTCTTTCAAAAGATGTTCAGAGAGATTAAGTATAATCCCTCCCAGGGATCTAACTCCTAGCTAACAAATTTCTGTTCTCAAAATGTTTCTAAAATGTCACATTGTCGTTGTGGGAATGTCAAAACTTCCAATTATCTTAACACGAGTAGGTTGCTTTTTTTTTTTTAATCCCCTTTTCTCCCAATTTGGAATGCCCAATTTCTACTACTTAGTAGGTCCTCATGGTGATGTGACATAACTTTAGCCAAAGTTGAATGTTTCCTGTTAGATGGGCTAAGACAGACCACCATGCAGGCCCTGTTCCACCCACATGAGAATTGTGAAGATGTTATTTTAGGTGTTGACATGCTGGGGAGGTGGTTCTGTAACCAACTGCTGCGATACAGGATATAGAAACAGTTACAATTGATAGTTTCCTCTCTCAAAGAGTGGAATGAGAGACCCTGAGGGAGATCTCTTTACCCTAGGCAAACTCAGGGGTTGGGTGGAGTAAGAAGTCAAACCGCAAGCCTCTCAGGCCTGCATCGGAGCTTCTGGCAGAACAAGGAACTACATATGGACAAAGTAGAGTTCTAAATGTTTATAGGCTA
Source organism: Myxocyprinus asiaticus (assembly GCF_019703515.2). Classification (NCBI taxonomy): domain Eukaryota; kingdom Metazoa; phylum Chordata; class Actinopteri; order Cypriniformes; family Catostomidae; genus Myxocyprinus; species Myxocyprinus asiaticus. The sequence goes on along the minus strand of NC_059376.1, from coordinate 20,499,392 downwards.
CAGTGTTTTTATTGAACAGCCATTACAATTTAGCGGTGATCTGCTGTTGGCTGACTTGGTACTAAAAACATTAGGAGTATATGGCTCTTTTACTACCTGCCACTGTGTGTGTGTATTTAGACTGTATATCTAGCCTGAATGTGTGAAAATGTTTTGAGATGGAGATGGCTGTTTTAAAGTTTCATAGACATTTGAAATGGATTCATAAATTTAATTTAAACGATTATTCATGCTCATATAGCCATAGGAAAGAGAAATCATAAATCAGATCATTTGAATATCATAGTTTTCGCTGAAGCCAGGCGATTGACACAATGTCCTGTCACTTGACGTGGTTGCTGATTAGGACAAAAACTCAGATTTACATAGAAGAGATACTTTTATCTTTTGTTGCTTTATCGCCTTATGTCTGCTTTGGACACAGTGTTAATGTATATTAACAATTGGCTCATTTGTGTCTATTTTTATTTTTCCTAAAGGATTGTAGTAGAAACATCTAAGGCAAAGTTACAGTAATACTTATATAAAACATAACTGAGAGCTGCATTAAGTCTTTTGAGCTACAAAAGAGCAACCTCTGATCGATTTTTCTTTAGATTACACCTTATTATATCCACATCCACATTCAAACATTGCTTGATTTACAGTATATTGAAACATAATAATTTACACTGTTGTCATGTATCCATTGTCTCTCAATGGATCACTTTAATGTATTGTAATGTATCATTTCAACAGCTGCCAATGTGTGTGCAAAGGCTGAAATGACTGCTATTCAAATTCCATCCATCCAAAGTGTTGCTAAGATCTTAGCAATAAACTCATTACAATAGCTTCATTGTTTTATCAGATGAAAAGTTGAATGCGAAATGCTCTCAAGCAAAAATGAATTGCCACAAATGATGTCAGAACTATCATCACAATGGAATTAACTACTTTGTTGTAAATACAAGCAAATCAGCATTCCCATAAATTTTCACAATCTCTAGTCCAAAGGCGCCAAGGAATGATTGGGCTTTACGCAAATCTAAAAACTTGTTGGTCTTTAACTTTTGATTATTTATTTCTGTAACAAACATGCAGATTTACATCATTATAAAGCATTAAAAATTATATATTATAATGATAAATTATGATTTTAGGTATCACTCTTAGATATCCTAGATTTAGATATTTATTAGATATGTAGCATTTTTTTTTTATCCGAGAACTTAAGAGAAATTAGAGATGAAATGAACAACTTTATCTTTGTTACTGTATGACATATAATTGTGTTGAGAAGAGCAAGTACAATTTTAATAGTAGCCTATTATTTCTGTGCATTGTTAAACAAGATATTGCTGACTGAATATTTGTTCCAGCTGTTGTTTTCATCCTTTATTAAGCCAACATATTACTTATCCCATTGACATTAATAACTGTAACAGCAAACTATCAAACTATTATAGCTTAATACTATGTTAAAGACTTTTGTATGAAATGCTCTTACATGTTTATGAGTGTCATTACACAAGAGTCCTATACATTATAAACAGTATGGCTCCGTTCACTCACTCCAGGTGTTTGGGTCAATGATGAGGGTGTGTATGTATGTGAGGCCAAAAACCAGTTTGGATCCAATAAGGCACTCGCCAGAGTCACTGTTACTGTCTTAGGTACATATACTGTATGTATCGTGCTCCTCACCAATATCACAAATATCGCCACCATAAACTCCAGAAATATGGCCTTCTGTGTGATTTCACAGTTATATTTTTTCCTTTCAACAGAACCACCATTTTTTAGCTAAAGGTGCACCAGCTGTCACAACCACAGTTGGTCAACCTTTGAACATTCCCTGGATGTTACTAGTTGGAATTCCACTCCCTGAGAGAGTCTGGATGCACAATGGAAAACAAGTGAGTGAAAAGAGAGAGGTGTGTAATTTTAATAAACATATTTTCAAAAGGAGGTCTGTTCATTTCTTTAAGGTTCAAAAAAGATCACCTCATGGGGGCTTTCATGTTGTGATCACCTGACCCGCCGAATACTACTCGCTTTATCTCAGTACCCCTGTTATGTGACATTTTGCTCACTGAACAAATTACTTTAAAATCTTGATAGTAGCCTATTGCTTGTGTGTATTCTTAAACTAGTCACAAGACTGCCTGAATTTTTATTCTCCTTGTTCTTTCTTATTCTGATGTTGATGCAAATTTTGAGGTAGCAAATTTTAAATATCAGTGAAGTAAAACCAAGTGAAGGTAACTGCGAACTTCTAGGAAAATGCATGTGTTGTGGTCCGTTGTTTTTATTGTTATTTCTTTATGATCCTGTCTTTAGGTGCGTATGGGTGGGAGAGTCTTTCTAAGGAGTGACGGCAGTCTACATGTGGATAGAGCTGTACCAGAAGATGCTGGGATATATGTTTGCACCACAATGAATGTAGCAGGATCTGCCAATATTACAGTCCAAGTGGAAATTCATGGTTAGTGGACAGGACCTAATTATGATTTAGAATAACTGATTATCATATTTGTCATGCTTTGATTGTGAGAACAAGACAAAATGAGACAATGGAGGAAGAATAATGGACAGCTGTATGCATACACCATTATTTATCCTATAGCCCTGATCAAAATAAACAAACAATGCATAAGTTTTAAACAATCTCCAGAGATTTGTATCTAAAGTTACTCAATGTTTAGCTACTCATTTAGCTCAAAATACAGTCAACTCATCTAGACCATTATGCAGCTAATATTAGAGTTTCATATTGAGTGGTAAGTCTCTGGATTTCTTATGAAATATCTTTGGCAGACTTCTAATTGTGAACTGCAGGTTGTAAAGGCCCAGTGAGCAGCTGTTATTTTGACCTACTTTTGCAGTCCCTCCTAATATCAAGGCTGGTCTGCTGCACTACATAGCCAACGAGGGCACACCCATCTCCATGTCCTGTGAAGTAAATGGGGTGCCCACACCCACAATCATCTGGTCCAAGGTACATCACCCTGATCTCCTTACTTTGCTCCCTCTTTTTACCTAACAGTGCTTTTAACTGTCACCATACCGGTTGTGACAGATGGCAGTAGCACTGTGTTAAATAGTGAGCTGGAATAATTTAGGATAATGGAGTTTAAGAGAAGTGCTGAAGCAGCACATTCATATTATGATGCATCACTTTCTCAGTTGCCTTTAAAACAAATGGGGGCTCACATCCACCTGCCCCAATCACAGTGAGTTAATTTTTCCACCACCTTGTTTCAGAAAATGAGAGATTGGTGGTGCATTGTCTACAGTATCCACATAAGGCATGTAAATTGCTATTCTGGTCACATGAAACAAGGTCTGCTACATACATATTGTTATCAGCAAAATGGGGTGGGTGATACGCATGGGGAATGCCTGATTCCTGGTAACTCGAGAAGCATCTTCAGAGATTTTGCTGCTCTGTTGAGTGGATATGCTTTCCAATCTCTCCCTTCAATCAACATGCTTATTTCAGGGCTTTTAGGTTGTCTGCCATCTCCTTTTCTCCCCAGGGTCGAGATCCCTCAACCAGGACAGTCTGCAAGAGGTGCTGACAAGCTGACAGAAGTCTACACATCCCCAGTCCCACGCTGGAGGATGCGGAGGTCTATGTCTGTACCGCCACCACCGCAGTGGGCTACAATAGTAGAGAGATGCATCTCAGTGTTAACAGTATGGAATGTCATAAATTAATTTAAACTTCCTACTCGATTCACATCTACAAAAGCAATCCATATATATCAGCTTTGGAAAAATATAGGTGGAATAAGCTTCCAACCATCACTAGATCTGCTGAGACCATTACAACCGTCAAGAAATCGTCTGAAGACATATGTTTTCCACGAGCACTTAAAGGGAATGTTTCACCTAAAAATGTTAATTCTGTTGTCATGCCTATTCAAACCCGGAAGATTTTCTTTCTTTAGAAGAATACAAAATAAAGTGTTAAGGAGACCTTGGAGCCTCAGTCACCATTCACTTTCATTGTATGAACAAAATTTGCAATTAAAGTGAATGGTAACTGAGGATGTCAGTTCTGCCTAAGATCTCGTTTTGTGTTCCACGGAAGAAAGAAAATCTTACGGGTTTTGACTAACTTGAGGGTGAGTAAATTATGACATTTTTGTTTTTGGTGTGAACTATCCCTTTTATTAATCTGTGGATTAATAAAAGGGATATTCACCCAAAAATGAAAATAAGATCACTATTTTCACTACCAGAAATAAGATCACTTCATATTAACCAAAAATATAATCTTTTTTCTATTTCTCTCTTTGAAATTACTCTCATTTACTCTTGAAATTCAGGTTGCAGTCCTGCTAATTTTGTTGGCTCTTGTATGATAAATTGCTTGTGCTGGTCCACATTTGTAGTTCACTGATTAAATGCAAGATTATGTGTAACATATTCCCTGTTTTTTGCATTGACTTTTATGTTGAAATTCTTGTTTATTTCCCACATTCCTGTTTCCTGTTAGTTTGTAGTCCTTTGTAGTTTCATTTTATGATTGGTTTTCCCCTGATCGTTCCCTTGTTTGCCACTGTGTATTTAAGCCCTTGTTTTCCCTGTTTCCTTTGTCAGTCTTCACATGTATTGTCATGTTTTGTACAGGGTTCCCTGTGGTGTTTTCATTTTTATTCTGAGTTCCTTTGTTCATCTTTTGTTTCCATTAAAAGCTGCACTTAGATCCTCCATCCTCGCCTGCCGTGTTACAGAAAGACTGACCCAAAAAATTGATCTAGCGGCTGTCAGAATTCTGCTCCTTCAACAAGGGGAACATCCAGTTGAGGATCACGTCCGTGAGTTTTTAAAGCTGGCAAATGTAGTGCACTATCCAGACCGCTCTCTGGTGGTTTTCTTCTGGGCCGGTCTGAATAGTGCACTAGAAACTGATACCTCTGGCTGATCCTCACTGGACGCTCAACGAATATGTGAAGGCTCTGGAACTTTGTGGTTCCCTTTATACAGTGGATTATGGCGGGAACCCCGGGCCAAAACCTGCGTCTTTGGCCCCTGTCTCTAAGCCTTCCACGGCCCCTATCTAGAAGTTGTATGATCTGCCACTGACGTCAGTGCGTAGGTTCATGAAGACCATACCTCATTGTCCACGGCCAACGAGTTGCCAGCCTTGCCCGTCCCAGAGCCAGTGTTGCCAACTTTGGCCATCCGGAGGAGGAGGAAAAGAGTTTCTGTTCCCAAGTCCCTTCCCATGCACACGACCACGGAGGTTGTTTCCAAGTCTCCTCTCATGCCCACGACCACGGAAGTCGTTTCCCATTCATCCTGGACTCTTTGTCTCGAGTCTCCCACGGCTCTGCCTTCCATGGCTTTGCCCCTCGAGCCTGCCACGACTCCGCCCGCTCCCCCAGAGACTATTCCTCCGGCGGCTCCACCTGCTCCCCCAGAGACTCCTCCTACAGCGGCTCCACTGCCTGACCCTGTCTCGGCCCTGCGGCCACCTCCCAGGCCTCCTGATCCTATCCACACCTTGATCGTCTCCTGGCCGTCTGCCTGATCTGCTCTGGTCTCCTTGGTCCTTACTCCCACCAGCTCTACCTCGGTCTTCCGAGCTCCACCTCAGCCCTCTGAATCTCTGGTTCCAGCTTGGTCCTCCGAGCCTGCAGCGTCGCCCTGACTCCATCCCTCCAGCTCTGCTTTGGTCTCAAGCCTCCCTAACTTTGCCTTGTTCCTCTGCTCCCCTTGTGCCCCCCTGAACTACCTGTTTTCCCCCACACCCCATGGATGATTTGTTTTGAGCATCTGGAATCCGCTCCTTAATAGGGGGGCTCTGTCACGCATTTGTTTTTTGTGGTGTATGGTGTGGGTTTTTTTTTTTTTTTTTTTTCCATTGACTTGAAGTTCTTGCTTGGTTCAGATGTTCTTGTTTGTAGTTTCATTTTTATGATTTGGTTTTCCCCTGATTGTTTCTACAGGTGTTCCTCTTCCATTGTTTGCCACTGTGTATTTAAGCCCTTGTTTTCCCTGTTTCCTTTGTCAGTCTTCACATGTATTGTCATGTTCTGTACCGGGTTCCCTGTGGTGTTTTCATTTTTATTCTGAGTTCCTTTTGTTCATCTTTTGTTTCCATTAAAAGCTGCACTTAGATCCTCCATCCTTGCCTGCTGTGTTACATTATGTGAATAGAGAATTTGATGATTGAATATATACATACTCCAAACATGCATTTAAAACAGTATGGAAGTATTTTCTACCCATATTTCTCAAACTGTATATGGACATGGTGCTTTCAAACCTTAAATACTCATTTCAATAGCCAAACCAAGAATTGTTGGTGTTGATGGGACACAAACAATGGTTAAAATAGCAGCTGTGGTTGGATCTGATGTCATCCTTCCATGTGACGTTCATGGAAGTCCTTCACCGCTGGTGACTTGGAACAGAAATGCGCAGCCCATCCCTCCTGTCACAGCCTGGTAAGAATACTATAATAAATTCTGTCAGACACCACATTAAATTCACTAAGACAACCCTGAACTTCCCTTAGAAAAGCAGACTTCTGGCGAACTTGCTGCAAATTTCCACTCATTTTCACATGCGACTGAGCTTTGTGACAAACTCTTCGTTGTCGTCAAAGGTTTGCTGCAGTTTCACCACTACCAGTGAAGAACTACAAACTTGTCAAACATTTGTGGTGAGTTACAAGCTCATTTACATGTGAAAATGAGTTGTGGCAAGTTTGTCAGAACTTTAGGTGTTTCCATGATTTTCAGTTATCAAAACTATGACTTCGCACCAGTGGAAGTATAGGAACCGTATGTAATTCAAATGTAGTGACAAAGTGTTGAACAAATCAAATTTTTTTTTTTTTTTTTTTTTAGCTATTATACAGTAGCCTTCCTTTGCCAAGATAACAGCTGTGCACACTTTGAGCATTCTCTCAACCAACTTCATGAGGTGCCACCAGGGATGCTTTTTAAACTGCATTAAAGGAGTGCCAAGCATGATTGGAACATGTAGGCTGTTTTTTCTTTCATCATCTGGTTTAACTCGCCCATCCATTCAGTAAGCTAGTTATTTAGAACTCAATCTAGCTAGTTGGCAATAAAATAAGTGAGTGAGCTAGCTACTTGCTAACTAGTTAATAAGTGAGCTAGAGAAATGCATTTGGGGGCAGACTTTATATTTCTCTACCAAGCCATATCAAATGATTTCCAAGATTATGAGAAAAATACATTCAGACAAGTGCACTTTAAATAGATTTTATAAGGTAACCTAAAAAAGGTGCTTCATATGGTATCATCTAAATTAAAGGAATAGTTCAAAAAGAAAAATGAATATTCTCTCATTTTCTTATCCTTATACCATCCCAGATCTGTGAATTACTTTCTTCTACTGAACACAAACTAAGGTTTTTAGAAGAATATTTAAACTCTGTAGGTCCATTCAATGCAAGTGAATGGGTACTAAAATTATAAGCTGCAAAAACGCACTTAAAGGCAGAGTAAAAGTAATCCAAAAGACTCCAGTTAACCACTGTCTATGTCTTCAGAAGCCATATAAGTGTGTGTGAGAAACTGATCAATATTTAACTTGTTTTATTCAATTCAAAAACGTTGTTTAATCTGGAATTTGAAAAGTAATTTTCATTTTTGATCCTTAAAATAAAAATTGCAGGTTACCACTTTTTTTAAAACATGTCCAAACTTTTATCACCATAATTGTTGAAACATGATAGAGAATGATGCTAGTGGCCTTGACAGGGTTTATCTTCTCAGCTAAATATAAAAAATAGTTTGCACAGCCCTGGTTTGTAGAACAGTGTTATTATAGTGCATAACAAATGCCAAAAATATGTTCTTGATGAGCGATTATGTTTTCTTGCTGAGAAGGAATGGGCCCTTATGATGTGATGTAGCCATTTATAAAAGGCTTCAGCTGTGTCAAAATTCACCCCAGTTGACTTATCTTGCCTCATTCTAACTCTGACTCCCTCCACAACAAAGCCATTGGTTCTCTGTTGTAAAGGATTCACATTAAATCTTAATGCTTTACATTTATATGGCTTAACTGGAAATACATTTAATTTGCAGTGATGCAGGCATCTTGTCTCAGCATTAATCTCATTGAGAGTTTTGAGAGTGGATAAAAGTTGTACAACATCCATAACAATCTCTTCAGAGGCCATAGCTCATTCAGAAGTCCAATCATGTTACGTGGGATTGTGTTTGGGGCTGAGACTTTCTCATGCTAAAATTCTGTCATCATTTACCACCCACATATCGTTCCAAACCCCTTAGTTATTACGTAGAACACCAAATGAGATTTAATTATTCCTTTAACCCATTACAGGAATAGTTCACCCATTTTTCATCATTTACTCACTCTCATATTGTTTCAAACCCATATGACATGTGCTGTGGAGCACAAAAGGAGTTTTTTATAGCAGAATGTCCGATCTGCTCTCTTCCATTTAGGAATGGAAGAGAGCAAATCCGACCAGGGGCTGTCAAGCTCAAATAAATTACAAAAATGCCATAAAAGCATCAGAACAGTAGTACATGTGACTCTTGAGAGTCTTTTGAAGCCATATCATAGCTTTAATCTTTATTCGCTGAAAATCTTGCCTGGAAAGTCTTTGAAAGTTTCAGTATTCTGCTATAAACAACTACTCATTTTCACAGAAGAAGGAAAGTCATATGGGTTTGCAACAACAAGAGGGTGACTAAATTATGGCAGAATTTTCATCTTTGGGTGAACTATCTCTTTAACAGTCTTGGCTTTTGTTATATCAGAATGAGACTAGGAACTTGTGAATGCACATGTTGAGGTACAGCCTGAAATCTTTTTGAGTCATACCTACCAATCACTAGATGTGCAAGGTGTAGAATCACATGTGGTGGACTGGAAAACAGAAGTTGAGATAATTATGTTGAGGTTGTCACATTTGCTAAGCATGGTTGGCCCTAGATACTTTCACTCTCACTTGCAGACATGTCCTGGTCAGGGTTTAATCACTGGAAACTGGTAAACCGATGATGGCAGTGAAGGGCGGGAGTGGAGATTCAAAACAAGCATGCTGGGATTTATTAGATTCTGGAGCATTGATGGTATTAGTCAGAGGGAAGCAGTAGATACAGTGTGTATATATATATTTATTTCTTTCTTCATCAAAACAGAATTTAAGATTTTTAGGATTTCATTTCAGGCCTCCTCCTTTAAACAATGCAAGTGAATGTACTCTATTTTTTGACCAAAATGCATATTTAGGGTGCATCAAAATAATACACACGATTCCAGTCGACAAATAAAGTTCTTCTGAACCCAAGCAATTAATTATTTTTTAGAAACAAAACAATACTTATACATTTCTGTGACGCGCGCTCCTGAGACGGATGACGTAAGCTCGTTGGTAAGCTCCCGCGTCATGTGGAGGAGGAGGCAGGAAGCGCACCATTGTTTACTAGAGAAACTTGCACAGACCAAGCGCCATTCACAAACCAAAACAGTCCAAAACAATTTCAAAACAATATAAAATAAAAAATAATTTCCAAATAATAATAAAAAAAAAAAACATTACTGCAGTAAATAACCATCCTTTTTTTCAGAGCAATGCCATTGCGTTATCTACTTGTGCTTTTTCTTTAGCAGAAATATATAGGCTATATGACTGTCAGGAATTCAAGCCACACAAGTTGTAGTTAGTGAAACCAAGTGCGAGAGCATTTACTGAGATTCACAGGGTTTACATAGTGAGATCAATGGTATAGGTGATATCACACAGAAGAGAAGCTTCACAAACTGAAGAAGAGGTAACAGGCAAAACAGCAGAGTAAGCACTAAACAGATATCTACGAAGATCAAGAGCAAATACAGACAGGTAAATAAACAGTGCATGAGAACAGCGCGGTCAAACTAGAGTCCTTTGTGTGAGACTTGACAGTGAAGTGGCGTGAAGGTGAGTTATTTATGCAGGCAGTGATGAGTGAGTGAATTGAGTGCAGGTACGGTGAATCAGAAATCAGGTGATGAGGAGCAGAGAGCAGAGGAAGGTGCAGAGCCCGAGGGAGGTGTGACAATGACAAAGTTTTCACACATACCTGAGTTTGCTGGAAAAACAGCACGGGCACAGCCGATGAATTCAGAAATCGACCCTTTGTTTCTTTCAATGGTCTGAAATCCTCAGGGGTAAAATATTCACTGCACACCCCCCAATATTTGAGAGAATGTAGGGATGTACTGATATCCAGGTTCAGCGCGATAAGCCAGAGCTTCAAACGCTCATGATCATGTATAGACAATCGATGAAAAGTTAATATTTTTCCCAGGCTGAAACATCCAGGATACACACACCAAATGACCATTTTGAGCAATACACTTATACAAATCTAGAGCAAAGACAATTAAACTTTTGTACAGTGATCCTTCTCTTTTAAACAATGACGCAATTTCTGCCTCCTCCTCCACGTGACGCATGACCTTACCAACGAGCTTACATCATCCCTCTAATGAGCGGGATGTACGGAAGTGAAAATTTGTAGTTAAAAAGTATACAAGTATTGTTTTGTTTCTCAAAATAATCAATTGTTTGGGGCAGAAGAACTTTATTTGTCGACTGGAGTCATGTGGATTATTTTGACGCACCCTAAATATGCATTTTGGACCGTCAAAAAATGGAGTACATTCACTTGCATTGTTTAAAGGAGGTGGCCTGAAATGAAATCCTAAAAATCTTAAATTCTGTTTTGATGAAAGAAACTCATATACATCTTGGATGGACTGAGGGTGAGTAAATTATCATCAAATTTTCATTTTTGGGTGAACTATTCCTTTAAGATAATAGGTGTTGTTTTGATAGAAAAACTGCCATAGCAACCCTGCGTGTTTTGCGGATATGACATGATGTGTGTGTGTTTCAAGAGTGTGAATATGTGTAAACTGCTATGCCGCAGCTGGAACATTACTCTTCTCCTGTGTCTTTGAGGGCCAAATACGCTTTCCTAAAAAAAGAGGGCCCCACTGGGAGAGGAAACCTAATTAGAGACCAGACCACTGCAGGCAGAGAGCAGGAGGCTAAGAGTGAGAGTACAGGGAAGTGTTTTATGGGTCTGTTTTGTTGCACGTAAAGAGGTAGTCATCAGTTTCTTGAATAAGAGAAAGGCAGGAGAGTGTCAAGTCTTCTATACTCTTAAGAATTTGTGCTGAATTGCAGTTTTCTGTCAGTATTTTAGAGTCTCTTATTGTGTTGTTATGGTGACTGGGAAAGATAGTCTGGCTATACTCTGTGCTTCACTTAATGAAAGGTACTTAAATAGGATGTGACCATAAATATGTGCAAATAGATATTTTGTTGTGCAGGTCTGGTGGAGGGTGACAGTAATGATACTTGTCTGAATAAAATGAAGACAAAAATTCTAAAGGAAAGGGAAAATCCTGTAGAAATATATTGAAGAAGGAACCAGAGCAATGTCTTACAGGTGGTGGACTCTTTTGACTTGAGCCAGTGAGTAACCACCTAACAACTACCCAGAACACCCTCCCAAAACACCCTAGCAAAACACCTTAGCAACTGCATAGCAATAAGCTAAAAACCACTAAGAACACCTCAGCAACCATCCACAACACCCTAGCATTGTGGTGGTGTGTTTTGCGCATACAAGCAACATTCATATTTTCTTCAGGAAGTTTAAAAAATCAAATTGTTTTTTTAGTTGTAGGGTAGAGCAGTGGTTCTCAAACAGTGTGCTGCGGCACACTGGTGTACCATGGGAGGTGGGTTGGTGTGCCGTTGAATTTGTCCTTACAAACTAAATAACCTTTTTCAATTATTCCATGATATGTGTGTTGTACAATTTTTATATATATATATATATATATATATATATATATATATATATATATATATATATATATATATATACACACCCCGAAACATCCTCTTCAACTTCACTCGAGAGTGAACCAAAAGAAGAAATATCGAAAACATTCAACAGACAATACCATGACAGCTACATCACCTTGGGCTTTATGTGGACGGGTGATGCCGCTTCTCCGCAACCCGAATGTCTCATCTGAATCTCAGTTTACTACACTGTAAAAAAAAAAAAAAAAAAACAATTGTGTGAGTTTACCGTATATTCCTGGCTACTACTTGCATGACTTTCACAGTATATTTTACAGTAGTATTTCTACAATTTATTACAAATGATAGACTGTACACTGTGACTTCACAGTTAACAGGTCCAAGAAATTATTGTAATGTAGCAGTGCTGTATTGTAGAATCACAATGATCATTTTGAATTTTGAAAAAAAATTTGTTAATTGTCACCATAGTTGAGATTTGTATGCTGAGTGTTGATATCTGTGTCTGGTTGACGATTTTTTTCTAAAAGTTGATGAGAGATAAAACCAGTCATAGCATTGCAAATGTCCCTCCCTCATTGTTCATTTAAAATTATACTGTTTTCTTACTTTCAAATGTATCATATAGTGTAGCCTACACATCACGGTCCGACATAAAGTCAACCACTAAATTGACTAATTTTCTCCGTACATCACTGTACATCAATTCATGTTCTTAAACACAATTGCTCCAACTGGGAGAAAATGAATTAGTAACAAATAAGATAAGGTCCCATCCAAAGGGAACACTGAACACAATTTGAAACACAATTTTCCCACAATGCAGTCCGTTATTCTAATTTCTTTTTTCACAGTAATTTGTTGTATGACAGAAAATGACCTAGCCTGCATTGATTTTTACAGTAAAATACTGAAAACAGTATTTTACTGTAAGAATTCTCTGTTAAACCTTGTGAAATCCTGACAATTTTTTTTACAGTGTAACTGTATTTTTATTTTTACAGTGTAACTGTAATTTATATTAGATTGTGGAGCTCTGAATAACTAAATGTGCTTGGTATCATCAGTATCACCCACTATTTTGGACACTGGCCATCCTTCAGAGGTCAGCTCACCTGCAGGGGAGGAGTTAACTCTTGAATGTTGGGTGATGGGTACACCCACACCCAAAGTGAGCTGGCTAAAGAGCGAAATGACTCTAGAGAATGGCATCACAGAGCATACAGAGTAAGACTCTCTTACACCGATTAATTCACAATTATTACATTTTATATTAGAAATAAAATATAAATATACTAAAATTATAAATATAATATATACATGAATGATATAATATATATAAATTATAAAAGATTAACTTAATATTTTGCTTGACAGAGTAAAGCTAGTTTTTAGTTCACAGTTCCACCAATTGATGGTGTGTATATATAAGGATGTGTGCATGTGTTACAGTATCTCTCCAGATGGGAGCACTCTAACACTTGTAAATATAAGGCCAGAGGACTCTGGAATATACACCTGTCTGGCTGTCAGCTCAGCTGGCCAAGAGAGCAAGATCTATACCTTGTTTGTTTTGGGTAAGAGGAGCATTCTTAAAAAAATTTTATCGTACACAATACAAATTAATTAATTGTCATGCTGTTTTTTATTTTCATTGCTATGATATCAGTTGAAAAGACCAGCATTGTTGTCTATAGCATATGTTGTGTTTTGGATGCTGGTATGCAGGTGTCCCTATCAGACTTCCTTAATAGCTTAATCCAAAAGCCTCCCTTTGTCATTTTTGATTGTGAACAACATGGCAGTGCTGGTTCACCAGCTATACCAGCACCAAACCAGCATACAAATGTTGGGACCTGGACACAGAACAATTTTAGGGCCCCCTTTAGTGTGCTGGGCTACTAAATGTTTTTTTTTTTAGGTTAAAATATAACAGTGCTATAGTAATTCACAACTTTTTTATTTTCAAACACAAATCTACTTTCAATCAAGTAATAAATTAATAAAAAACACTGCCTGCTAACAAAATAAATTGAACATGTATAAATTTACAAGTTTTCTTGTTGGCAAATCATTAGATTTCTGAAATGAGACTGAGAGGATGTTGTTCAGTCTATCCTGATGCATTTCTGCTCTCATTTACATTTAGCAAGTCTTAACTTGCTAACTGACATTTATATAGGGTCCAATATTAACTTAGAATATTACAAAACAATTTTTAATATCTATTAAAATGTATTTATTATAAAAATATAAAGATAAAAATGAAGTATTTCTTACTAGCGATTTAAAAAATGTTTTTTCATTATTTTGATTACAATCTATTTTTGTTTCTATGACACTGGAATGTTTAGCTGTTTTTTCCTGTGACAAACAACGCAGGTTTTTAATTGTGTCAGTACATTGAAACTGCACCTCTCAGAAAAAAATAATTAGATACATCATCATGATTGTGATCCATTCCTCACATATTGTATTCTTTTGGTTGTTTGAAGTAAGGAAGATTCCACATTGAATGGTGTTCTGAAGGAAAAAAACTTTAGATATCATACTGTGCATAAATATCTTATTGTAATTTTTTATTTGAAGAAGCATGAGTCATGGCAGATGTTTCCTTTCACAGACAGTTTGATTTGTGCACATCACTTTATTTAGCAAGGGTCAGATTGTTTTTCTCACAGTTCTATGTAAATCATGTAGTTGTTAATAATGTTCCTAGCATACTGGTGAATAAGTTGGTTTCATTTAGTCACCAAAGCCAATTTTGTCTAGCATTTGGTGCGAGCCGAGTCAGTGTCAATTTCAGTTCAATTTTGGACCCTGTGTACGGGGATATCTAACAAATGTTTACATAAGTTGCTATGTTTACATGTATGACAGACCTTTCTTCTGAGAGGAACATATAAATCGTCTGCTACATCTCACTCTTTCTCTGCTCCTTTCTCTTTTTAATATCAAATTTCGGCTTAATTTTTGTTGTAATGTATATGTTGGTACTCTGTTTGCACTGTGCGCTGGCTGAACTTGAGGACCAGACCACTTTCATTTTTGATGGAGGTGGAGAACGGGTTCACTAACAAGGGAAGAGACAGGGCAGATCAGGGAACTCCCCATTTTTACGGATAGAATTGGAGTCTTGCAGTCTTGTTTTATTCATACCATAGCACATTATTGCTATATATACAGTAACTGTTTCATGATAATATCATGGAATATCAGTTTTGCCTTTCAGTGGTCCCCCTCCAGAGAGGGCCCCTGCTACTCATGTCCACCATTACTCCCGGTCTGACGCACCTGTAAATCAGCCTTAACAAGCATGAGAATTCATGTTGGTCTTTTCAGCAAGGATAGTTTTAATTGTTAGTTTAAAGACATTGTATACCTTCTGTAGGTATCCAGGTAAAACTTTCAGATTTTTGACCCTACAGTTCCTCCCTCCATCAGTGGGGAGACCAGCATCCCCCGTGAGGTGCACACCACTCAGAACAGTGTGGTTACATTTGAGTGCAAATCCACTGGAAACCCCCAGCCTCAAATCAGCTGGCTGAGGGATGGACATCCTTTGCTCCTGTCACCCCGCCTCCGCCTGCTTTTTGCAGATTCTGTTCTTAGGTCAGTTGCACACAGAACCAACCAAGGTTGTACTTTCTGATATTATAGATTTAACAATAGATTAATGGTATTCTGTATGTGTGGACACAGGATCTCACAAGTGCAGCTGTCTGATTCTGGGAACTGCACTTATGTGGCGCGTAGCCAAGCTGGACTAGCCGAACTCAACTTTGACCTCCAAGTGCAAGGTACTGTTGAAACCATTTTAAGAATAATTTACCCCAAAATTCAAATTCTGTCATCATTTTCTCACCATCATGTCACTCCTAACCTGTATGAATTTCTTCCATAATGAAACCATAATGAAAGTAGCCCCTAGAGCGCTATATTCCAAGTCTTCTGAAGACATACAATAGCTTTATGCGAGGAACAGGCTGAAATTTAATATTCAAAAACAAACAAACAAAAAATAAAATAAAATATTTACTTCCCTGGAAAATCTTGTCTTGAAAGTCTTGCTTTACATTCATAGTCACTGTTAACTTTCAGTATACAGAAAACATTAGCTTGGACATCCTGCTTTTAATAACTTATTTTGTGTTCCACGGAAGAAAGAATGTCATATAGGTTTCGAAATACATGAGGGTGAGTAAATAATTTTCATTTATGAGTGAACTATTTGGTTACTGTAATAAAAAAAGGATTCCAAGAAATAGCCTAAACACTTCAAGCTAATGATTTTTTGCAAGTTGTTGATCGTTGTTGTTTGCCCCCATCATCAGCTCCCCCTGCTGTGGAGCACACAGAGCCAACAGAGCAGGTGACTGTGGTCCAGGGCTCTTCAGTGACACTCACTTGTGAAGCCCGCGGTGTGCCTCCTCCCATTCTTTCTTGGCTGAAAGATGATCAGCCGCTCTCACTGCACCGAAATCTGCTCCTGGATGGACAGGAAACCTGTTTCCTGCTCTCTGATGTGGGTCACAGTGATGGAGGTCTCTACAGCTGTGTGGCAAGCAACCAAGCAGGAAGCAGTACCAAGACCTTCAACCTCACCATCCTAGGAATTTCAGTTTAAAGGGTTTACAGTGTTTTTATTTAGTTTTTGCTAAACTTTTAGTAGAATAGCAGTTCATGTTTAAAAATATGGTTATAATAATAATGTACACTCATCTGAGTGTATATCAGTCTTAGAGGAAAAGCTGTTTTATTCTACATATGGTGCTAAGTGAACATTCATGACACCACGATGCTGAGATCACATGACCAGCTGAACATCATTAGTTTATCTCAAAAATCCCCTTTAATTGGACACTTTCACTTGCATTGCACATTTTTAGAGTGACATTGGTAGCTGAGAACTTCTGATTTTACATGATGCTGCATCAACGCCACTAGGTGTCAGCGCAACATTAAAGGAATAGTTGACCCAAATTTTTAAATTATCTCATCATTTACTCACCCTCATGTTATCCCAGATGTGTATGGCTTTCTTTCTTCTGTTGAACACAAAGGAAGATTTTTAGAAGAATATCTCACCTCTGTAGGTCCATACAGTGCAAGTGAATAATGACCAGAACTTTGAAGCTCCAAAAAGCACATAAAGGCTGCATAAAAGTAATCCATATGACTCCAGTGTTTAAATCCATGTCTTCAGAAGCGATATTATATGTGTGAGTGAGAAGCAGATATATTTTTAAGTCCTTTTTTCCCTATAAATCTCCACTTTCACATTCTTCTTTTGTTTCTGGTGATTTGCATTCTTCATGCATATCGCCACCTACTGGCAGGGAGGATAATTTTATAGTATATAAAACAGACTTAAATATTGATCTGTTACCCACAGTAATCATATCGCTTTAGAAGATATGGATTTAACCACTGGAGTTGTATGGATTACTTTTATGCTGCCTTTATTTCCTTTTTGGAGCTTCAAAGTTCTGGTCACCATTCACTTGCATTGTATGGACCTACAGAGCTGAGATATTGTTCTGAAACTCTTTATTTCTTTTCAGCAGAAGAAAGAAAGTCATACACATCTGGGATGGGATGAGCGTGAGTAAATGATGAGAATTTTTATTTATGGGTGAACTAACCCTTTAACACGAATATTACGGAGTGCACCTATAAGAGATGTGTATTAATGTAAAATGACCAATTAAGAGACTTGACAAAGTTTTTTGGTCCACACAATAATATTCCAATAATTTTAGAACCAGGTAAAAGTGTTTTGTGTGGATTTCATCCTTGACCAGCACAGAAATTGATGCTTCTTCAGCAGGGAGATCTCCTTACTCAAATCTGATGTATATATATATATATATATATATATATATATATATATATATATATATATATATATATACTTAATCTGATCGTGTATTTGCCTATGACAGAGTCCCCCAAGATCTCAGGATCTTCATCCCCTGAGGAGCTTTTTGTTGCTGTGGACAGTGTCCTTGAGTTAGAGTGCATTGCTACAGGTCTTCCCCCTCCTACTGGCTAAATAATGGGCGCCCCCTACAGGAAAGCACGGCAGTATTACAGAGAGATGGACAGCTTCTCAGGATCAGTGAAGTTCAGGTACTTAGAATTCTTAAAAAAACAAACAAAAAAAAACATTGTAATCCAATTTATCTTTTTGCTTTCTTGTAATACATGTATATACGTTTTTCATTTGCGTGTAACTTTGCATTTGCGCCAATGTGCTTTCGTGTAGGTGGAGGATGCAGGTCTGTATACCTGTCTTGCCAGTAGTCCAGCAGGAGAAGATGGTAGAAACCACAGGGTGCGCGTTCAACATGAGTAAACCAAGAGACATTAGAATCTCATTACCCTGTTACACAGACCAACATATCTGGTCACCAGAATACACTGTGTTTTAGATGCTGGTGTCCCTACCACTTTTTCTTTACCACAACCAGCAAATTAATCTTGGTCAACCAGCTTTGCCAGAATGATAATACTGGTGGACCAGCTTTACAAGCTGAATTTTGCTGGTCCACTAGCTAGACAGCTCCATACCAGCACTGACCAGTATAAATCAGCATTCAAAATTCATGCTTTTTTTTCTTTTTTCTTTTCTTTTTTTGTCTTATCACTTTCAGTTCCACCCACTTTGCTTGGCTCTAGTGACATCAGAACTGTGTCAGTGCCAGCCAAAAGTCACTTGACACTGGAGTGTCAAACTGACAGTGACACTCCACCAGAGATTGAGTGGTACAAGGATGATGTCAAAATACAGGTGAGGACAGATTTGTGTACTTACAGGACACATTTTTAAAACCATTATGCCACTATTTGCATTACATTCATCTTGTTTTTCTATTGCCTCTCTTGTCTCTCTTAGCTGGGAGGGTGAATTCAGACCATTGCTGGTGGACAGTTTCTGGAAATTGAAGATGTCAGGACCCACGATAGTGGACAGTACAGTTGCGTGGTCACCAACATTGCTGGTAGCACCAGCCTATTCTGCATAGTAGATATTCTTTGTAAGTTTGTGTCTATAACAGAATCGGTGACCTTGAAATGAAAATTCTGTCATTATTTACTCAACCTTGTGTTGTTTGAAACCAGTGAATTTCTTACTTCCATACAAAAGGACATGCTTTAAATATGTTCCTGCAGTTTTTTTTCTCCATCCAACAAAAGTACTATAGTAGATTTTTATATATCAAATGTAGAAAAGTACTAATATAGCCTGGACTTTGTGTGTGACCCAGGAGAGGGCATATGGGGTTACTAGGAGTGTGGACTTTGTGTGACCCAGGAGAGGGCATATGAGGTTACTAAAAGTGCTGATGTTACAAGAAACACTCTGTGTCCTCAGCTGTAGCAATGAACAATGGTGCTGAGACATGAGAAAACTCTGGGAAGAACAGCAAAAGTTAAAGATTAACACAACCATTAATCAAAAGTAACTATATTATGCTCAGATTGTGATGTATTATTTACTCAGAATGTGTACTTTCATGATAAATGAATTTAAAATGTAATTTTTTTAAATGGACTAAAAGCCAGGTTTCCACCATTAAAAAGCGGTCAAAGGGTCTGTGAAATAATGGTGGGAAACATAATCCATTGGATACAAAAAATATTAAGAGGGCGTAGACATGAGGTAATGCTAGATAACAAACTGTATAAAAAAGGAGGGTTTGACCAAAAGCGTCAGATCTCAGCTGATGTCTCGGGTTTTGTTGGTTTGCTCAATAAACTCTAACCTTTGACACCTGGAACTCCTGACTCCAAGAGTTTTCTTACAGAGAGGGAAGAAAAGTTTTCCATGCTCCACAACAGTACATAGTGACCAGAAGCCACTATGCTCCAAAAACGAACATAAAGTTTCAAAAAGGATGATAAAAGTACCATAGAAATAGTCCTTAAATCTCTTGCACAATATTCTAAGTCTTTTAAAGCCATACAATAGCTTTGTGTGAGGAACAGACTGAAATTTAAGTCATTAATCACTGAAAATCTTGCCAGCTTTCAAGTTTGTGCATGTGCATTTTTCAACTTGG
This sequence comes from Myxocyprinus asiaticus, assembly GCF_019703515.2. Taxonomy (NCBI): domain Eukaryota; kingdom Metazoa; phylum Chordata; class Actinopteri; order Cypriniformes; family Catostomidae; genus Myxocyprinus; species Myxocyprinus asiaticus. The sequence continues at coordinate 20,479,496 of NC_059376.1, read as the reverse complement.
CACGAAGAAGTGTTGTTCCAGATCTTACATAAATTATGTCATTGGTTCTTGCATGACTTATGATGCCTTTTTGGAGCTTGACAGCCCCTGGTCACTATGCTATGTTGTATGGATAAGAGCAGTGTGTACATTCTCCAAAATATCTCATTTTTGTTCAACGGATAAAAGAAAATCATATGGCTTTATAACAGCTTGACAAAACATGTCAGGTAAATAATGACCAAAAAAAAAAAATCTTTGAACTATCTCTTTAATTCCAATGATTTCTGTAAGCAAACATAATGTTGTCAAAACTTAACCATTGACTTAACAGCTTCTTGATTATGTTCACCCAGTGCCGCCATTTATCAGAGAGGGCAGCCCACTGATCATAGTGCATGTTAATCAGGATGCAGTGTTGCCATGTGAAGTGGAGAGAGGGCCATCCTCATCTGTCTTATGGAGGAAAGATGGAGGCCCAGTCCCACTTCACAATAGCAGGTGAGGTTGATCCTCAAACATTTATGAAATGTCATGTTTCATAAACCATCATTTATATTAGTGGCTCAATTGATTAGATGTCAAAGTGTTTTTCTTGAAGGTGCTTACCAACTCATTTTAATCTCTTTGCTTGCATATTCACTTTGCTGTCAGAGGGCTCTTTGTGCATTGAGGCAGTGCAGCTGTCTGATCCTGGATGTTACTTCTGCATTGTATCTAACCAAGCAGGATCAGACCATCGCGGCATGGACCTGAGTCTACGGTACTGCAGAACACTAACACTTTGTCTCTCTGTATTGAAGAGGCATGATGTCCTTTTTACTTACCTCATAACTGAGTAACTGCAACTTTTCTTTTTATCATGCTTAAAATATAGGAGTGTGGTTGTAATGTTTCTATTAATCCTCTTGTGGTCCACAACAATCAATGAAATGAAGATGTCTTAAACTGACAGTATTAACATGATTAATTCAGTCTTTACTGTCTTCATTTAATCTTCCAGTGGGACCCTCAATCAGCCCTGGCCCCTTTAATGTAACAGTGGCTACAGGTCATAGGGCAGTGCTTAGTTGTGAGACCACAGGCATACCCGCTCCTCAGGTGAGCTGGAAGAGGAACGGCACACCCCTCCATGTGGATCTTCACTCTGGTGCTTACAGGTGTGCACTGCTAAAATACAACACTGTTATTGACAGTTCATTTAATTCTTAATAGGTGAAGTATGTAGTTTTATATATACAGTGGCCCCAAAAAGTATTTGGACACTTAAGCTTAACTTAAAAGTGCATGAATTCCTTTGCATTTGAAAACAAAACATCAAACCAATTTGCATTTATTGTAAAGAAAGATAACATAAGCACAATTTTCAAGCAGAATATTTAACAAAAAGAAGCTTATGTTTTAAATTATAAAACAACTGATATATGGTTTAAAATTAAGACAAAATTATTTGGACACTTGATAATGGCTTCATTAAAGATTACAAGTTCAAGTATTTTAGTTTGCAATCTGAGCATAGAATCAGCAAATTTCTGCAAAAGCTGTGGGGAAAGTTTCCTCCAGGTATCAGCCACCAAAGCTTTCAATTCATCTACAGTAGAACATCGACGATCTGACATTTTCTTCTTCATTGCATCCCATAGGTGCTCTATAGGGTTTAGGTCACGGCTCTGGGAGGGCCATTCTAGGACATTAATAAAAACATTTGCAAAGTAATCTTTCAGTAGGCAGTTGGTATGCTTTGGATCCTTATCCTGTTGAAAGAGCCACTTCTGTCTTAATTTCTTCACTGAGTTCTGCAAGTTTGCATCCAGAATTTCAATGTACACTTCAGAGTTCATGATTCCATCAATTAACACAAGCTCACTGACACCACTGTAAGAGAAACAGCCCCAGACTCTGACGTTTCCACCTCTGTGCTTTACAGTACCTGTCAGGGTACTTAAGAGAAGGACCCAAACACAAGGGGCAAATTAATGGGCTTTATTATAAAATAAAATAAATAGAAACCAAACACTCTCATGGGGGAGAAAAACAGAAAACAGGTCTAAATAACAACATACAGAAAAACTGACCAAGAATAATGAGCAGATCAGGAACCAAAGGACAAGGTACACACAAAACAATCTGGCACAGGATTCTTCTTCTTCTTTGGATTTATGGCGGTTGGCAAACCAACTTTTGGTGCATTTCCGCCACCTACTGCGATGGAGTGTGAAGCGTTGATGTAAAGGGGGGGACCACCTAAAGACTAAATTCTTCTATACAGATCTGTTTCTTTTAAATAATTTAAGAGAACTTTATACACTTTTGAAGACTTGTTCAAAATGTTCTGTAATGTCAGTTTATACCAAGAGATTTAAACTCATCTTTGAGTTGGAATCTTTCACTGTCGTATGCCATACCATTTAGTAGCACATGCTCAACAGTCTCAGGAAGACCACATTTATTACAGGTACCAGATTCATGTTTACCTATGATGTAAAGTGAGTGATTGAGAGCTGAGTGTACAATACATAATCGAGATTTTACTCCATCATTCCTCCTCTTGCCATAGTTAATCCTTTCATAACCAACTTGTTTTTGGATATTATATAGATGTTTTCCCTTTATTTCCTTGTCCCACCTCTCTTGCCACATCCCTTTAACAGCCATTTTAATTAGTCATTTGACTTCAGATTTGCTTAAATGGTGCATTTTGTCAATTATTGAATGTGTAAGAGCTTGCTTAGCCATATTATCCACCTCCTCATTACCCTCCACTCCAACATGAGCAGGTACCCATAAGAAGACAATTATTATTCTTAGCTGATGTATTCTGAACAAACTCTGAAGGATTTCCAATAGAATGTCTTGCCTAGATGATGATTTGCCACTCATTAAACTTGTAAGTGCTGAATATGAGTCAGAGCAAATCACAACACTTATCGGATGCATTTCTTCCACCCACTGCAAAGCCAACTGAATAGCAATCATCTCTGTTGTATAGACTGATAAATAATTTGATGTTCTTTTAAGAATTTTATATTTAAAATGAGGAATGAACACTGCTGCAGCTGTACGTCCAGAATCAGGATCTTTTGAACCATCAGTGTATACTTGCAAAGAAAGGAAGTACTTTTCATCACCTTTGTTTATCATTGATGATATTTAATATCTGGAGATCAGTGATGACACTGGGAAAAACCAAGGGGGTGAGACTGACACAGGCACAGTTGGGCTAATAGTATCAATATTATGTATTCTTATGTGTTGAGCCTCCTTGTTTGCAGTCCATCCAAAAAAGTCTAACTGTTTATATTCATATTACCAGCAATTCTACAATACCTTTTTAACAGGATGATAAATAAATTGACCTTTTATACAAATACAGTAAACCATTTTGAGTTGGAGTCTTCGAATGTCTAAAGGCATTTCTCCCATTTCTACTTGCAGTACTGCTATAGGTGATGAACTAAAAGCACCACAGCATATTCTCAAAGCTTGACACTGAATTACATTTATCATTCATCTTCGATGATGATGCTGAACTGTATACTTAACTGCCGTAGTCAAATTTCTCAAACACAGGTTGGGAAGTTTGCATCTGTTCTTTCTGCTGTGCTGTCTTTTGAACGTTTAATTGCTTCCATGTATGTTATTCCCTCTGACACTCTAACATTCTGAACTTTCACAGCATCCTTTCTAACCTGGCAACCACCATAACCTGCACTGTGATCACCTCCACAGTTACAACATTTTGGATTCACCCCTTGACTACACTTTCCATACTCATGATCTCCACCACACCTTGCACAACGTTGCTTTCCTTTGCATACCACCGCCACATGACCGTACTTCTGACACTTGAAGCATCTAATTGGTGGCGGGACATAAGGATGAACCACACAACTTAGAAATCCTAGAAATACTCTATCATGTAGTTTTTCCTCATCAAAGTGGATCATTACAGAAAGACTATCCATCTTCTACCTATTCCTGACATATTTCAAGCACTTTACATTTATCACTGCCGCTCCTGTAAGGTTTCACTTGATTGAATCGATTGAAACATCTGTTGAAACCCCTGTTATAACTCCTCTTACCTATTTATTTTCTTCCATCACTGAACTCACAACCTTTATTCCTAGAAGAGACATTCATCCTAATGCTGCTTTTTGTTGCTACATATCTTTGCAGAACAGCCACAATTTTCCATCTCGCATCATTTTTGCACTTTCAGTTTTTCCAACCGCATCCTTTAATGCTTTAGTAACTTTAATTGTTCACTGATTCTGATACAAATTTTATCATTACCTTGTGTTCTTCTTTCCGTCTTCTAACCTGATTGTTTTCCCTTTCACTATCAGTTCCGGAAGCCTGACTCCAAACTATCTTTCTTTTGCGACCTTTAACTAAATTCCAATCATTTCTAGTATCTTCAAATTCCCTGCCAAACGCTCCATCCTCCATCTCCAGATCACTTCCGGAATCTGCGCCATTTCCTTCCATCTCTGCTTCAGTCACACCCCAATGTGTCCAACCGCCCAGCGTCCTCCCTGGCACAGGGTTGAACCTGAGAGGAGCTTAAATAGGGAAGGGTAATTGGAAGCAGGTGCAGCTGATAATGAGCAGGGTGGAGTAATGAGCCGTTGTCTGGGCACAGAGCTAGTGTTCCCCTCCTGGCACCTGCAAACACAAAAGGGAGAGGGTGAAACACAGAAACAAGCAGGCAGTGGAGACTGTCATGATCATGCCACAACATGTATAAACATAGACAAAAATGGCGGGATCATAACAGTACCATTAGTGTAGTGTGGCTGGAATACTTCCCCTGCCTTTCTCCACACAAATACTCTGCCATCAGATCCATGCAGGTTCAATTTGGACTTATCTGATAAAGCTGCTGTCTTTCTGCGCATGTTCTTTTGATAATTTTACCCTGTCTTTATAATTCTTTAAGCTAATGAATGGTTTACGCCACATTACTCTCCCTCTGTACCCATACTCATTGATCCTATTTCGAATGGTCAGCGAACTAAGTTGTATCTGGTAGTTCTCATTGATGTGTGAGGCAATCCTTGCAGCTGTTTCTTGACTGTTTCTCTTGATTTCACTTACAATTATCCTGTCCAATCTGCTGGTTGTCTTTCTGGGTCTGCCTGTGAGCGTTCTGTTCTCATTCAAAAGTCCTTTATCTTTGAACTTTTTTGCAATATACCCAATTGTGGAGGATGGAAGATTTTGTTTTTCGCTTATCTGGTGAAAGCACTTATAAAGAAAATGTCAGATTGTCGATGTTCTAGTGTGGATAAACTGAAAGCTTTGGTGGCTGAAACCTTGAGGAAACTTTCATCACAGCTTTTACAGAAACTTGTTGATTCTATGCCCAGACGTTACAAACCAAAATCTAAAACACTTGAACTTGTAATCTTTAATGAAGCCATTATCAAGTGTCTGAATATTTTATTTTATTTTATTTTATATAAAATGTCTGTTGTTTTATTATTTAAAACGTAACAAGCTTCTTTTTGTTAAATGTTTTGCTTGAAAAGTGTGCTTATGTTATCTTTCTTTACAATAAATGCAAATTGGTTTGATGTTTTGTTCTCAAATGCAAAGGAATTCATGCACTTTTTAAGTTCATTTTAAGCTTCCAAATACTGTTTTGGAGCCACTGTAGGTGTAGTGTGTAGTATCTAGACTTTGTCTTTCCTGTTTTGTCACTTAAAATGTGTACAAACAGGATTGTTTAGAAAAATACCGATCTGCCAGGCTTTTTTTCTTTCATTATTACAGTGTATGCATAAACATACTGTGCGGTAGCTGTATTTGGAAATAATCCAGAGGAATCTCTGCCAGACAGACTTTTCCAGTTCTTATATACACATTCCAGAGATGCTCAATCATGTGTGTATGTTTATATCTGAACATACCGTGTCAGACTTAAAAACACATTAGCAGATGTCAGATATGCAATTGTATTCTTTCTTATTTTAAAGCTCACACAACTTTACCAAGTGATTTTGCATTGAAGGTTAATGTCTTCTGGCTCTTTGGTCATCACCTCCCCATCTGATGAAGATGAGGTTTACTTTGAGTGCACTGTGACCAATGAAGTTGGAGAAGAGCAAAGGGTCATCGGGGTGATTCTGCAAGGTTTGAGATGGAGATTTAAATCTTGTGTTTTCATTAATTGTGTAACATGTTAATTGATGATCGACAGAGATGTAAAATACACACTCATAAGGGGCCCCAACAAGTATTTGGACATTGAAGCCACACATAATGCATGAATGTTTTTAAATTATATACAAAAATATCAAACCAAGTGCTATTTATTTGAAATAAATATAACAAAAACACACTTCCTTTTTTTTTTTTTTTTGGAATCCCCCCTCCCAATATTGGTAGTGCCCAGGAACCTGAATGACTCCACTGCTTAGAATGGTGAGGGGGGTCAATGTCGGGGTGTTCCTCCTGAAGTCCACAGTCATCTCCACCGTTTTGAGCGTGTTCAGCTCCAGGGTAGGGTTGCACCAGCTATGCATAAGTTCTCACGTAAGTTAGGACATAAAGTTCACACTAAGGGCTTAGTAACTACTAGTTAGTTTGTAACTAAGTCAGTGCTTAATTTGGTTGCCCCACCTGTTCTTAAGGCAAGACTTAACTAGCAGGTCGTAAGCTCTCCGTAAAGTGATGCGTAGTCGCATAATATGACGTTTACCTGTATTGATCCAATAAGCAGCCTTCAAATTTGTACACAGAAGTATTAAAAAGCCATGAATTTCAGTTTGATCTTGTTACGGTTGATGTTCAAAACTTGTTTGTTCACGTAAATGTCAGCTGTAATAAATTATATCCCCGTTAAAAATGATATGTAATAAAACAAGATTTCATTAATGAGATATTTAGCCTATGTAAATAACAATATTTAAGAACTGTATCTAAAATGAATAAGGGACAATAAATAAATAATTACTTATACAACAGGCTGGAAAAATAGACATTTATTCATTTTAATATCATATATATATATATATATATATATATATATATATATATATATATATATATATATATATATAAAATGTGTTGAAACATGACACTTGGCGATGCACCCTGAAAACTGCACCGTTAGATCGGTTTCATGCTGAAGTGCCGCTTAAAAGTACGTTTTTTTTTTCTCTCTCGTAAATGTAAACGAGTGTAAATGCCAACATCATCATATATGTCGAAAGGACTGAAGCCTGTCACGCAAAATATGAGCTCACTGATGTCATAAAATATCAGTCTGCTTTTTTATTCCATCAGCTACTCCTGGTCGGAGGCTGCCGTAAATATTTAGTTTATACGTAGGGGTACGTCCTACCTAAATTGAATGGTGCAATGCTCAAATATTTAGTAGTGCGTAAATTGTGACTTAGTGCCCATTTATGCCACAACTAGGCTAAGTTTTAACTTGCGCACAGCTGGTGCAACCGGCCCCAGGTTGTTTTGACTACATCAGTAAGCCAGTCGTTCAACCTCCCTTCTGTATACAGACTCATCGTCATCTTGGATGAGGCCGATGACAGTGTCATCTGCAAACTTCAGGAGCTTGACAGAGGGGTGCTTGGCGGTGCAGTCATTTGTATACAGGGAGAAGAGTAGTGGGGAGAGCACATATCCTTGAGGGGCACCAGTGCTGATGGTACATGTGCTGGAAGTGAATTTCCTCTGCCTCATTAGCTGCTGCCTGTCCGTCAGAAAGCTGGTGATCCACTGACAGATAGACGTGGGAACAGAGAGTTGGTGTAATTTAGTCTGGAGAATAGCTGGGATGATGGTGTTGAAAGCCGAACTGAAGTCCACAAAAAGGATCCTTGCATATTAGGCAGATGGCTTTAATGTTGTGGTTTTAATGTTGTGGTCGGTGTATATACAGTGGTTATGGGTACTTTTTTCTTAGGTCATAGACTGACAGAGCTCTCCAATGGAGCTTTGAAGTTCTCACGGGTCACTCTTGGAGATGCTGGAACTTACCAGTGCCTGGCACAGAATGAAGCAGGCACAGCTATGGGACAGACTCACCTAGTTTTGCAAGGTATGTCAGTTGCATGTTTTTTGTAAAAAAAAATAAATAAAAAAAAATCAAATGTCCAAGACCAGACTCAGTCATTGAAAAGCCCATATTGATTCACAACTAATCTAAAAACTGGGGGGGACCTGTCTACATTAACGCCTATTGTGGTTACAGCCCTGATGTCAATGTTAACTTTTTAGTCTGTGGAAAATGCTTCAGAATTTTTCAGTGAGCTTCACCCTCTATACTCTGAAAGATGACTTTAATCAGTTTATAAAAGAAAATGACTACTGAGTGATCACTGAGTTCTCTCTGTTTTGGTACAGTTCCTCCAGTGCTCTCTGTGCCGCATCTGGAGTACACAGCAATTCTTGGCCAGCCAGTCAGCCTGGAGCGCACTGCAGATGGCCATCCAAAGCCAGACGTGACCTGGCACAGGGAGTGTAGGCCTGTGGTGGAGGGTACACATCTGAGACTGTTCTCCAACGGCACCCTGCACATTACCGCCACTCAAGGGAGCGATGCAGGAATCTATACCTGCTCAGCCTGAAACAATGTTGGAAGAGCCAGCCAAGATGTTAGACTGGTTCTGCAAAGTGAGTTCCATACAATTAAAAGAGAACCATTGTTTTATGTTTGTTAGAAAGCTTTGTGAACACCATGTGATGTTCATGACAGTTTTGAGGACTGTATTCCTCTTTATTGTCACCTTTGGCTAGCTCATTGGGAGTATCAAAAGAAACAATAATGTAGGTAGTTGACATGAACTACTTTTGGAAAGTTGACATCCTACAGGGAACTCCATCTAAACCAATTTTAAACAGCATTTTACAGTATAATTGCTCATTATTTGATAGTTATGCAAACAGTTTTTATAACCATATTAACTGAAATGCAACTTTGAAAAAAATGGTGATTAGTCACAGCACTTAAAGTATACATTTCCCCCCCATATGTACATTTACCTAAATTATGAAAAGTATTATGAGAAGTGCCATACAAATAAAAATGGCTTTAACAGACTTATCCATTTAACACACTGTGGTTTTAGGATAGACAATATTAGTACCTATTAATGACATCGACATAGAAAGATTTTTGTACCTATATTTTGTACATAAATACCTGTGTGTTTCTCTTTCTTAGTCCCACCCCAGATTTCTATTGGTCAGTCAGAGATAACTGTCATCCAGGGATTTCAAGCCCTGTTGCCATGTGCACCTCAGGGGCTTCTAGAGCCCAGAGTGAGCTGGGAGAAACAGGGAATCCCTGTGCTAAACCTGCCAAGCAAATTCACTCTACTGAGGTCAGGAGAACTGATTATCAAAAGGGCAGAGGTCAGTATGTGCATGTGTGTATATTTGCTGCAAGGTCAGAATCCATGGCCAAGGGCAAAGTATACCCAATTCATGTTATGAATTTCTTAATATTCTATTCTTGGCCTAATCTAGTGCTTTATGTATAGCAAATTTTGTGTTTGATTTTATGAGTAACCACCATAATTCTTCAGATTAAAAATGATTGATTCAAATGAAGTATTTGATGTAAACGGCATCATGCTGTGTGTTTTATGTGGTTTAAAAAAAAATATGTCCATGTAGGAGCCATAAAGTTATGTACAGAAGGAGGATGATAATGTAAAAATGTCTTTATGATATGGTTTAATTAATTTAGTTTCTGTGATCCCCTGTGGTAGATAGAATGCATTGCACCAGCTTTTGCTTTTCCTGTATGCAACCATTTAAAAAATATGAAAGTGATGTGGCAAGGGGAAGTGGGAGGGAGGACAGTTTTTGTACCTACACTTACAATACAAAGTGTTTTTCTCTGATCTTCTTTGAGTAGTGTCAGTTAATCTTTCCCGCAAACAGAAGTTGCTTAAATTGAAAAGGAAGCCACTACAGTCCTCATAAATGTAAAAAAGAAAAAATGCAAATAATTTCCTATAATTATATTAATTATAATAATCATAAAAAAAACATAAAAAAAAACTTGTGTATGTAATTATGATGCAGTTTTGTCTATGTGCAGGCTGGCGATGCAGGTCTATTTACCTGTGTAGCAACCAACACTGCTGGAACAACTCGACAGAACATTTGCCTCTCAGTCAACATGAGACCTGCTTTTAAAGAGTTACCTGGTGATGTGACTGTGAATAAAGGTCTTAGTCTCACGCTTTCCTGCCATGCTCAGCGTACTCCAACCCCCACAATAACCTGGACAGCCAACAACCTGCCATATATAGGTATAAGAGGGTCTGTCTGGCTTTATTTTGTTGATTTTCTGCTAGAGCTGGCAGCCATATAACATCATATTGTCATGAGCATCACAAAAATGTTCTTGTTTTTCTTTTTTCTTTTTTTTTTTTTTTTTTTTGCCTGCAGGTCCAAGTGTTGATGGATCTGGTAGAAGCTCAGTGATTACTGAGAATGTCACTGTAAGTGATGGTGGCACCTATGTCTGCATTGCAGAGAACACTGTTGGCTCCATACAAGCTCTCTCATTTGTACGTGTCAGAGGTATGCATTCAAGTATCCATACTGTTTAATCGTGGTCGAAATCAGTTGTTCAGTGGCTGATACTGTTAACTTAGGAGCAGGTTGGCCAAAGGCCAATGTAAGGCAATATGAAAATGTTCAATAGAACTGCCAAAACGTTTTTGAACATTGATGGTTGGTTTCAGTGCCTATATTTTTTATTACAGATTCCCAAATTATGTATATCCTCATTTTATTTTTTTTTCCTAGTTCCTGTCTTTTTGATTTGTCCTTGGTTGTTTGTTTGTTTTTTATATATTTAAAAGCCTAAGCAGGGACAGGTGCTGCAAATAAGTTATTAGCTTGAAGACTGTGTACAGAGCATCTACTGTTAAACTTATGTAGCAATGTTATTCTGCATTGTCTCTGTCAAATAAACCAATAAATAAATATAGGCAACAAAAAATATATATTTATATAACATATTGAGATGTACACACAAAAGCTGACATTTAAACAAGCTTCTTTTTACACAGTATTTACTTATATTTGAAAAACCAGTTTCGCATTATAACAGGGTTGTTGCTTCTGTTAATCAGCCAAGTAGGCCATCATTTCCAAATGACCAAATATCATATATTTAATGGCCTACCCGATAGGTCATCTATACCTATACTGCCCTATACTAATCTAATCTATACTGCCCTATAAATCCAAAACACAGTAACTACGCCAACACTTAAACTGAGAAAAATGTATTTCGTTTTTAGACTGTCCAGCCAATTATCAAATAGTCTCATTCTTTCTGTCACAGGACAGATCATAGTCTACGAGACTACGAGACTTTATTTTGTCAAAAAGAGTTATGACCAAAATCTTTACTGTCTTATCTAGTGAAACTGTCCAAGATGTAATGTTTGCTAGCTTCTTTATGATGTTGTTGCTTCTATATGATTGCTGGTGGTGTACCATTGACAGCTTAAGCACACCCATCTGTCATTGCAGAACCTCCGGTGTTGAGAGGGTAAGCACACACGACTCAGACTGTAGTGCAGGGCAAAGCAGCCATGTCGGACTGTGCTGTTAGCGGGGACCCAGTCCCTTCCCTATGCTGGCACAAAGATGGCCAGCCCTTTCTTGGCTCCCTGCAGTTTCATCCTCTTCACAATGTCTCCCTTGCTCTCTACAGTGCCGCGGTAAACAGTTCAGCATAAGGCTTATCAGTGTAAGCTGCAATATTTTGTACTTTTGGTACAATGCCTAAATGCTGGAATGAGCTGTGTGTGTGTTTTCCAGAATAGAGACTCAGGAGAGTACAGATGTGTTGCAGAAAGTGAGGCAAGTGTTGCAGAAAGAACAATATTTCTAAAAGTGCAGGATAAATTATTATACAGTATCAGTTATTTTATCAGATCTCAGTCATGTGTAACCAGAATTTCCATTTCATTGGTGTCAGTAAAGTCCTTTTATACATTTGTATTGCCAATTTCATGTGTAAACTAATTGTTTGATTCGATCGATATTCTTTACTGTGATTGTAGTCCCAGGGGGCTACTCAAACTGGGAAGCATGGGGCACATGTAGTGCCACCTGCGGGCAAGGTATCCAGGAACGAATCAGATTTTGTAACAACCCATCACCAACCAATGGGGGCCCAACGTGTGAGGGTCCAAATGTCAATTCCAGGAAATGTCAGGCCTCACTTTGTCCAGGTACATTTCCATTTATTCAAATATAGTTTTCTTAAGAAAACAAATAAAAATAAAATCATCCAGTTTAAAATCTTAATTGAAAACAATTCATGTCCCTACCTCTAGAACAAGATCCCAAGTCTCTAAAACACAGATATTTCACTATCAGCATTCTGGTGGACTTTTTAACTTATTTTTGGCCAAGAACCACAAAACAAATAAAATCATGGCTGTTTATATTTGTTTTTTTATTTTTTATCTGAAATCGATAAAACCACAGTAATAGACTGGCTTACACCAGTACTGTGTGCAACTTTATGGTCACAGTGTTCTTTCATCCTAACATACGAACTATTTTAAGAGCATAACTCCACAAACAAGGTGGAATATACAGGTGTGCTTGTTTACTTGCTATTGATTGACAAAACTCTGTTTAAAATATGTAATGCCATGAAATCCAGCAACTACTTTATAATCAAAAGCACTCATTGTTGCAGCCTAACAAAATTCCACAGAATTGTGACAAAACTGTAGGTCTTTTCTGACTATCTGAAGTTGCAAAGCCACCAACCACTTAGATTTGAAGTGGTGGATGTCATTTTAGTGTAAAAAAGTGCCTCAGACCGTCTATGATGGTACTGTACAGACAACAAGAACCCGGACACAATCTTTCTTTCTTGCTTATTCTCTGTCATGTAGGTGAGTTTCCACAGCGTGAATGAGGCAGACTGATAGGTATGATTAATGAGAAGGACTTTGGAAGTGGCCTTTTTTGGAAGCCAAAATTACAGAGAATAAAGTGGATGGCACCAGCACACTGGAGGCCCATGTGGACAACATTCCACCAAATGTCAGTGAGTGACAACTGGAGAAACATTACACATACAATTCATTTGCATAGACAATGTTATTTATTTGACCATGTGCCAGAGTGTACTCAACCATACAGTCACACCCATGTCTTATCAAAACAATGCTTACAAGAACAGAACAAGTGCCCATTCAAGCTTAGAGGCAAAAATAAAAGCATTCAATTTTCATTTCAAATGGATTCCAAAGTGTCAAGAAAATAAATAAGTACCCCTAGTTAATAGTTTCATTTGCTGTAAAAAAAAAAAAAAAAAAAAAAAACACTGTGTTTGCCTAAGCAGATGTAGTTCCTTGTTAACATTAATTGAAAGGTTTGTTATTGACAGCCCCATTTCCAAAACCTCAAAAATGTGCTTTCAAACTGACACCCTCCTCAAGGGGCATTGTTCAAAGAAGCATGTTGCATTGATGCAATGTTGTTTTGATTTTGATGTACTGAATATTTGTGTGAAAGTTCCCAGCATTACAGGTCCTTTGTTGTGAGTGCTTGTGTCTGTACTTGCCCCAATTTACTGGATGACACAGAATGGCTTCTCCCTCATACATGGGCAGTTCAGACAGGAATCTCAACTGGAGTTTGAGACAGGTTAGGGCCTTCAGTGGTTTGTGAAGTAGAACATGCATGATTGAAGAGCCAAACTGACAGATTTGATTGCAGTACATGAAATAGCAATAAGTTGTTGCACACTAGCCAGAAATGCCTTTACTGTGAATGGAAAAACCTTTTTCATTTCCTGTGAAGAAACTCATATATTTTGTTGAAAAGATATTTAGCCCCAGAAAAATAGATAGTCTTTGTTCAGAAGGATTAAACCCATTATGTGCATGCTCTGAGAGTCATTTTTACCTGCTGTGTCTTTTGCCTTGGGTTTTGGAATCACAGGAGAGATTTTAAAGCTGACTCATGTGGCTAGAGGTCTGGATGCGGAGGGCACTATGCTGGTGGACATTGTTATCAGTGGCTTTGTTCCTCCCAGGGTTTTGTCGTCTACTCTCAATTTAAAGGTTGGTATTGCAAACGCAAACCTAAAATTGAAGTGGGTAATTTCTGCGGCCTTTGCATCACCAAACAGATTGTAGAAATAATGTTTTTTTTTTTTTTTTTTAAATAGGTTTCCCACACTCCCCGTTTGCCATTGATTGGAGCAACAAATAGTCCTGTTCCAAACTCATGACATTGGATGAGCCAATGTAGCTGTGTCTGGCTGGTTGAGATGCTCAAACAAACAGAGCAACGTTTTGATAGTGCAACATTTACATTTATGCATTTGGCAGATGCTTTCATCCAAATACTTATTACAGGGACAGTACCCCTGGAGCAACCTGGAGTTTAGTGCCTTGCTCAAGGACACAATGGTGGTGGCTGTGGGGATTGAACCAGCAACCTTCTGATTACCAGTTATGTGCTTTAGCCCACTACACCACCAGCACTCCTATAGAGAGGGCAACAGAGCCACAGTGTTAGAATAAATAAATTTAAAAAAATGTATCCCCTTTTCTCCCAATTTGTAATGCCCAATTCCCACTACTTAGTAGGTCCTCGTGGTAGCATGGCTACTTATCTGGGGTGGCAGCCAGCGTCAATACTCGCTGAATTACTATAGTAGATTTTTATATCAGCATGAACTAAAACATAGAAAAGAACTAACATAGAAAGCCTGGACTTTGTGTGATCCAGAAGAGGGCATATGAGGTAACTAAAAGTGCTTATGTTGCTAAAAACACTCTGTGTCCTCAGCTGTAGCAAAGAACAATGGTGCTGAGACATGAGAAAACTCTGGGAAGCACAGCAAATGTTAAAGATTAACACAACCAATAATCAAAGTAACTATATTATGCTAAGATTGTGATGTATTATTCACTCAGTATATTTTCATGATAAATTAATTTAAAATGTTATTTTGTTTTGGACTAAAAGCCAGCTTCCCACCATTGAAAAGAGTCCAGAGGTTCTGTGAAATTATGGTGGCGAACAAATATTAAGAGGGCATAGACATGAGGTAATGCTAGATAACAAACTGTATAAAAAAGGAGGGTTTGACCAAGAGAGTCAGATCTCAGCTGACATCTCAGGTTTGTTGGTTTGCTCAATAAACTCCTGAATTTGAGAATTTTCTTACAGAGAGGGAAGAAAAGTCTTCCACGCTCCACAACACTACCCAGGCCCCCAGTGTTAGAACTTTTGGTGAATTCAACCTATAGTATTTTTATCCGCATTTATTTTTAAATGACACCAAATAAATGGCACACTTCAGCTTTAAGACTTGCTTTTATGCATAAAATTTAAATGGAGAACACCCTGCATGTTTTTGCATCTTAATATTAACACTTTTGAACAAACAGTTCAATGTGTGTTTTCAATTTTTTCCTTTATTTGCTTATTTAGGAGTTTGATGAGTCATATGTGTAGACAGGCTCCAGGCAGCTTTACTCCTGGTCCTCACAGAAAGACTTGTGGGATGGGGCACCTATGGCATTGCGCTGCAATCATTCTGTGGTGTTTGAGGGGCCAGAGAGCCATCAAGGGCCCCTGCTGCAACTCCTCAGACTGACAGGAATAACCAGCACCTACAGCCTTTTTACTCTCAGCCAAGAATTTAGGATGACTGCAAGTTTACTCATACCAGGTCAGTTATTATTTATATGTATTTTGTTCAGATACATAGATATATTGTCATTATATGTTTTTCAGATGATATCGTAAGTCAAACATACTTGATCAATGTTCCATTTCTCTCTAGAAGGGGATGGTCGTCCAACCGTGGGGAGTGTCTGTGAGTGGGTGGAGAGCAAGTTTTTGCATCCACCCCATGCCCCCACTCTAGAACTGACCCTGGTTGAGTGTAAGGTCCCTAGAACTATCAGCAGATTAAACTGAAAAACAGAAGAAAACATTTACTCAATTTGTTGGCCAAAAAATCATTTTTGCTGTTCTATATCTCTTCAACTTGTAAATGAGACTTTAATTTTGTTGTGCCACAGATATTGATGAGTGCACCCAAGGTTCCCATTTGTGTCATCCCAACCATCTTTGCAAAAACACTGTGGGGATGTATCGTTGTCAAGCCAAGTGTAGCCCAGGATTCAAACCCAACGTGGTGGGCACCAGCTGTGAAGGTTCATTTGACCACTTAACAAGAAAATTAACTTTTTTTTTTTTATTTTTTATTTTATTATTTTTTGAGATCTGTTTTACTGATTTTAAAACTGTATTGTTTCTTACTCAAATCATATTAAATGGTTAATTAAAAAATTGCATTAATTGCATAAATGCATAAATTGCATTAAGAAAAGACATGGGATTTCCACTGTGAGATTTAGAGCACATTGATATAGCACCATTCACTCAGTACAGTAGATTATAGTTAGTTGGATATCTGACTGTATATTTAGAAAACCAAATGAATGAGAAAGGGATTACTCAGGATCTCTTCTTTCATATGTGGATGAGTGTCAAGAATCAGCAATCTCTCCATGTAAGCAGCAGTGTTTCAATACTCTGGGCTCCTACCACTGCACCTGCCAACCAGGATACCAGCTGGTGGGGCATCACTGCCTAGGTCAGTATCACTTTACAGTGTTGCATCAAAATTCAGAGGTTCACAAACAAATGAGTCTCTGGCTCCTATCAAACCGGTTTAGAAAATCTGTATAGTTTGTCAATTTCATTGAAAAAAATCTGCAGAAAACTGGGAGAAAATCTGCAGAATTCTGGCGAATAGATTTAAATTTGGTCAAATGTAATAAATGTGGTTGTTCCGAAAGGTTCAAGGAATGATCCATGTATTGCATTCATTCAGCCAACACAGACAATATTAAGCTGCTGTAGATAGAATCAACACTACACAAAAGCTTTAAGTATTACCCAACATAATTTATGTTTGTGTGTAATCAGATGTCAATGAATGTTTGAGGAATGTCTATCCAGCACATCAGCAATGCAGAAACACAGATGGAGGGTGTCAGTGTTTTGACAGCTGCCCACCGGGTATGACCACAGCAGAAAATGGGATGTGTGTAGGTAAGGCGTCAAACACTCTCGGAATCAAGTAAAACCCTGTTTAATGTGGAAAAATTATAGTCCAGGGCACTTTCTCTTGTATAAATTTTAAAGAGGTTGAGCTCACTGGTAGAAATGCAATGGCCAATGAAATGAAGAAACATAGGTGATGATGGATTGGTCATGCCCTCTGTCGGCCTCTACAAGACATCAGTAGGACTGCACTTGATTGGAAACCCAAGGCAGTTATAGACCCGGGCGACCAAGCAAAACATGGCACAGAACAGTAGCAAAAGAAGCCAAAGGCAATGGCAAAACATGGCAGCAAGTCAAGGCACCTGGCGAACAACTGTGAGGCGTGGAGACGTTGGACTGATGCGCTATGCTCCTCATAGGAGCCACAGCAAGCAAGCAAATGTTGAAAAAGCCTTTGTTTTAATTTGGCTTGAGATTTAGTTTTAGTTTTTTTACAACTAAAGAATGAGGTCCTTTCGGTAAGTAGCACTTTTAAATATATTTTTCCATAAATAAACCTGTTTCCATTAGAATAACTTTTGATGAAAGCTGTTACTAAGGTGCATGATACTGTATGTGTATATATATATATTTAACAACAAATTATTTTATTTGATATGAGACACTTTCTGTCACTTTCTACCCACGATTGGTGGGTATGGATGTGTTTGTCCTAGAGGATACCACTCACAAGGTGTTGGTCGACCTTGAAGATAAATAATGTTATGAGATGAATATTTAAAATATAAAATTATGAATATAAAAATATGAAATAAATGAAAATATGACGTTTTTAAATATTAAACTACAGTAAATTATGACATATGTGCTCTAACATTACAACAAGTTTAGGGCTACCCTGATGCTTCATTTCCACAGAACCAAAGCAGCATCAGAACTGCCTTTGATACTAGGGGCTGAGGTGGGTCAGAGCAGGCATAATCTGAGACGTTTGTCTCTGCAGAACAAAAATAGGCGTTTTCCAATCCGTGAGCGTTTTCAAACCGGGATGGGTGTTTTTCAAACGCTTTACACGATTTGCCTACTACATTGAGATACCCTACATTCATTGGATAGTTGAAAAACGCCCATCCCGAATTGAAAACACCCAGAGACTGAGAAATGCCCATTATTGTTCTACAGAGACCTATACTCGATAATTTAGTCTGGCTTTTGTGTCTTTACACAGAATTTTGAGCAGGCACAGAGCAGGCTTAACTCTGCTGTGTAAAGTCACCCAAAGGTAGCTAGACATGGCGTGAGAGAACAGAACAGAACCTATGGGGTCTTGAAATGCTGGTCAAACCACAAGATGGGACACGACAGCTAAAGACTGATGTTTTCTGCATGTCTACATAGACTAACAATTTAAAAATAGTGCAGATGGAATGCATGAATGCATTCAGTGTGAACGCTTATAAGTGTACCTCTGACAGAATGACAAACTCAATTTTAAAATGAATTGCTAAGGACTATGGGCCAGTGATTGGCTTATGTTCAATAAAATTGGAATAAAACAAACAATATATTGACTTTCAAAGCTACTTTTTTGTTATGTCTATTCAATGCTTTACTTATCTGTCACGATAATGTTTTAACATCATTTGGGGGCATTTTTGAATTAATTGAAAGCCCAAAGAATTAAATTCAAGACTGTTTAAACAAAAAAAATATTTTTCTCCTCTTCAAAGATATTGATGAGTGTGCATTTAGAAAGCCTTGCCAACATGAGTGCAAAGGAAGCTACCAGTGCACCTGCCCTCCAGGTTACCAACTATTATCCAACGTGAATCTTCCATTTTTTTAATAATATTTTTATTGATAAAGGGGCGGTCATACTAGGCTTTAAGCAAAACAATTTCAGACAATGTGACAAACCAGGATATGATGTCATGCAGAAGGGCTTTTAGTTTTACACATCACAAAAATAAAAAACATTTATAATCAAAATGTTAAAATGTAATCTCGACAAACTTTCCTGAAAAAAATAAAATAAAAAATGCAACTTTGTAATATTTATATTTGTAATGAGCCAAGAGGTAAGCCTGTGACGTTTCAATCTTCAACTGGTCACGCATCCTCTCGTCATCCGTATTCACAGATCAGAGTTCACCAAACTTAAATTTTCATCCACTGCAAAACACAGTATTTCTTTGCACGAGCTTGCGTTTTCGGTCTTCCGTGTACGCAAGTTTTTTAATGGGAGTGAATGGGGCGCAAAGTCCAGTGTGACCGGGGCTTAAGTGATATTGGCTGTCACAAGCTCAGATACATACTCCTGTTGATAAAGCATTGTTTATGTAAAAAGTCTGAAAATGTAATTTTCACTTGACACATCATGCCCAGCCAGCTACCACAGAGGACGCAGATGAGGGTAAGATCCATTTATAATATAGGGAAAGATGGGGGAAGATATGTATTTTCTCAGTTAAGTTGCATAACTGAATAATAAGAGATAAGTAAAAATAAAACACAAAAAAAAAAAAAAAAAAAAAACAAAACAGAATGGCCAGTCAAAGAGATTTATCTGAAAGGTAAACAGTATTCTACTAATTATATACTGTACATGACTATGAATATTTACATATTTAGAATGTCACAGATCATTATTTTCCAAAGACACAAAATTAAATATATTGGCCTCAAGCCTGTTTTGATGGAATAAATCTCACAAATGTTGATGTTCAAATGAAATGTCAAGATTAAGAGCACAGCCATTCAATAAATGTGTTGAGATTAGATTTAGTCCCATATATGTTCTAGAGAAAAAGTCATCTTACTCCAGATGGCATCTTCCCCCATATTCCCCTAACTGAAGACCCCATGAAATCTCTTGATTAGCTTAGTTTTCTTTCCTGTGTTGATGGATTTACTTTCCAGGAAGTTTGGGTGGGACACCCTTAAAAAAAAAATAGCCAACAGGATTCAGTTCCGTGGCAGCCATGAACAATCATTTACTACTTGCTAGTCGGATGCACATGATATTAGGGGGAGGGACATTCTCGTTCTAGAGAGCATTTGATTGAACATACAGACATACATTTTACACCTCTACGGCCCATTAGTTTTTTGTGCAGAGTCGACCTCAAAGTATACTCTTTTGACCGCTAGCGAATACAAACGTGTTCGACACATGCATACTACCATTGTTTTGTAATACTCTTTTTTTAATTTTTTTTATTTGGAATGCCCAATTTCCAATGCGCTCTAAGTCCTCATCGTGGCATAATGACACACCTCAATCCAGGTGGCGGAGGACAGATCTCAGTTGCCTCTACGTCTGAGACCATCAATCCACGCATCTTATCACGTGGCTTGCTGTGCATGACGCCGCGGAGAATCCCAGCATGTGGAGGCTCATGCTACTCTCCGCGATCCACGCACAACTTACCATGTCTCCCACTGAGAGCGAGAACCCCTAATCTCGACCACAAGGAGGTTACGCCAAGTGACTCTACCCTCCCTAGCAACCGGGCCAATTTGTTTGCTTAGGAGACCTGGCTGGAGTCACTCAGCACACCCTGGATTCGAACTCGTGACTCCAGGGGTGGTAGTCAGTGTCAATACTCGCTGAGGTACCCAGGCCCCCTGTTGTGTGATACTCTTTTAGTAAAGTCAATGGCTGGCGCATGCATGGACAATGCAAACAGACGAGTACTGTCAACGTATTTAGAAAACCGGGGCTGCACACAGACAGTCCGCACAGACTGTGCTGATGATGAATTTAGAATCACACATTATGTGCGTGGTGAAACGCGGACAACTGAAGTATACTTTGGCCTTTATTTACAGTACTTTACATTTTTGAGGTCTTAAACCTTTAACATTGTAATAGATTTATATTAAACAGCCAAATCTCATTCACACCTGCAATATATATCTGCTTTCTCACTATGACCACAGTACCAGCTATAGACCTTGCACTCCCAGACTGGATTGTGCCACCATGAGCTCTCCTCCTTTTCTCCAGTACAAGCTCCTCACTTTTCCACTGGGCATACCAGTTCACCACAATGTGGCCCATTTGTCGGCTTTCTCTGTGTCAGGCATTGTCCAAGACCACACATCCTTCACCGTCTTGGAGCAAGGAGGAGACACTGGAGAAAGACCGTTTGGGATTAAGGACGAAGCAGGATTAAGGACGAAGCACTGCAGTGCCGTTAGATCAGCCTGGCCTGGTGCGACTTCGGGTACAAGCCACTACGCTGTCAGACCAGGGGCGCATAACCTACCAGAGTGTCTTTATAATCTACATCTCCATCTCCAAATACCCCTACTGAGTATTCAAGACTGCAAAGGGGCCACAAAAGTCAGAGAACAGCCCTGGATGTACTGTTGCTTTTCGGGCCATAGGAGAAGCACTAGTAAATTAACTTAATTTGCCATCTTTATGTGCCCTCTTTAGAGTTTTGTCTGAAGCACAGAAAACACTAACTATGACTGTTAACCAAGACAGAGTGCAAAATCAACATGTGTTTGGACAAATATTTGAAGCCAAGACCTATCAAGGGCATATTGTATCATGTCTATATCATAAAGTCTTTGGATTACAATACTGTCACTTACTTTTTCAGAATGTTGGTTTTTTGAATTATCATTAAGGTAATAAATACTCTGCACCTTTTAAAATTTTTATTATTTGAAAGTATTGTAGTATTTTCAAAATCAAAATCTTAAGGCTTGCTTGGGCTCTTTCTCTCTCTCTCTCTCTCTCTCTCTCTCTCTCTGTAGTGTACCTTTTTTTTTTTTTTTTTTTTTTTGCAGTTTGGCAATTATAGAAATGATCAGGATCCACCCAGTATTAAATCTTTTGGAAATAAAATGAACCCTAAGTATTGAGGAAAGAAAAAAAAAAAAAAACTCAAAACAGATTGTTCATAATATGGGGCCAAATTACTTTTCCTTCACTGACATTTTGATAGGCTTCAATTTTACTTTCAGCATGAGTTGATCATGAGCAAAGTTGTCTTTAATTTAAAATTGATGAATGTTTACTTTTTCCATGTCATATTGATGTATTCATGTAAATTAATGAATGTAGGGTACAAAGGGGCTAAAGGCACCTCTTAAGGAAATATTGCTTTTTTTTCTTTTTTTTTTGGTCACAAAATGTATCAATGTCGAAGAAAATGATTTATTTTTATTGCATATTGATGGAGCAACATAATTTGTATGAAAAGATAACGTACTTTTTTTTTTATTATTAAAATTCAATTTTTTTTAAAAGATGGTGAGGGAGGGGGTTTAAAGTGATATCGTGCAGATATAGGGACAATAGTTTGTCAACTAATACAAATTATTTTCAGACAGCAAGATGCTTTTTTGAGTAACAAATTAAGATGATGCTTCCTCAAAATTACAACAAAACAAATAAACAATTTCCTGTTAATTTCAAACACATTTTGCATTTTATTATAAAATTGTTTAATGGGGGCTTTGGCCCTTGCAACAGGGGGGACATTTTACCCCAAATACTATCCTTTCACTTATTGGACAGTTATTGAAAAATTTTTGATTTAACAACCTTAAACAAAACTGAAAAAAGATAAATAAGTATTTTATCTCAAAAGAAATGTTAATTTGAGGGATTTTCATTAGCTACATACATTTGCAACATTTAAAAAAATATAAAACATTACATTAAATAGCCTCAAAACCAAACTTTAGACATTACACACAAAGATCTCATGGATCAGGAATATTTTGTAGTCCATAGTGACAAACAGGAGTTTAGGAAAGTGCTGTGATAGTTTTTGTTGCTATTTAGCGTTTTGGGGAAAATAAAATCAATGGAGCGTTTACCTCACGGAGCCTTTAGCACCGTTGTACCCTACTCTCAGGTGCTTGTGTATGTGCGTGCATGCGTGTTAGTGAACCACTGCAAGCATGTTTTTGCAATGCTTATCAACAAAAGGTTGTGCTTTGACTGCTTATGACTCCTTGAAAATGAAATGTATAGTATTAAAATGTAATTTAAAAAAATCTTATATTTAAGTTTAGCACACAGCTTTTGCTTTGCACTTTGAAGGGATGCTTCTGACAAAAATAAAAATTCTGTCATTGATTAATCGCCCACTTGTTGCTCCAAACCTGTACGACTTTGAACACAAAAGATGTTAGGCAGAATGTTAGCCTCAGTCACCATTCACATTCACTGAATGACAAAAAGATGCAATTAATTTTATTGGTGACTGAGGCTAACAGAAAAAAGTCATTAGGGTGTATTAATGATGAAAGAATTTTCAGAAACTACATGCTACACTGCTGAAAATGGAAAGAGGGAATGAGGATGTGATACAACTCAATAGAACTGCTGTAGTGCGGTTAGTTAACAGTTTCCTGTGTAGAGGAGACATTATTGTTTGCACTTATTTCCTGTTCTGTATTTCTGTGTAAATAGCTCAGTTAATTCTGATATAGACCTAATTTGTAAAGCCTTATAATCAGCATAGAAACAGAAATGACATTCATTTTAATTGTAAGCTGCATCTCCACTGTTTTGGCCTTTAAATGTGAATTTGGACTTTGTTGTATTTTGACTTTTTATTAGTGCGTTATTGCAAGAGAAAATTTACATTGCAAGATAGTTAAATTTTACATAATTGCATTATAAACATGTCAATTTTGAGGTTTTAACACACCTGAAAGTTTCAATGCCTGGTCAACATTTGGTACCAGTTTTTGTGCAAAGTCCCACACTCTTTTGTCCACAAACAGTTGCTCTCTAGTAAGATACCCCTGCAGTGGGACTCTTACATGTACAATCCTACACACATCAAATGGCACATGGTAAGTATATCCAAAGTATTTCAAAGAGGAATGCACTGATATTTGCTCCACCTTTCTTGGGTCAACTATCATCTTTGTGGGATTGAAAACTTTCTTTCGATCAGGTTCTCTGTAAATATGCTCCATGATATTGATGCCAGGAACATTATTCCATTCTGGCCGTTTGTACTTTCCACTGTCCTCAAACTGAGTTTTGGGGAATATGTGGTTCTCAATAAGGAATACACCTACACTGGGGTGTGCAGACTGGAGGTCCTCCATTAGAGAAGGTAAATTGACATGCTTGTAAGGCATGATGATCTCATCAATGTCATTCAGTAGAACATACTTGGATTGATACATGTGCCTGTAAATGCACTCATTGAGTGTTGTCAGCTGTCCGAAATAGTGGAGATCACCCTTGTGTTCATTGAAGTTCCAGCCTGAGGACGGGTTAAGAAATTGGTCGATAGGCCATGAAACAATCTCCAGTATTCCCTCTCTCTCATAGTGCTTTAAGAGTCTTTCCAGGTCGGGTCCACAACTAGTGTTATAGATTACCACTCGCTGTACGCCCAGAAGCTTGTATATCTCCATCGTTTGAGCAAATTGCAGTACATTATTGTAGTCGCCAAAAAGGTTAGGGATGCAAACAGTGAAGTTATATTTAAAGGTTGCTCTTATCACTCGATTTTGTATTGGTAGGTATTCCATCTTGAGTTTGGGTGAATCTTTATCAGTTGAGATGAGGACATGTGTTGCATTTTGCAAGTGTGTGCCATCACAAATCACATCTGAGACATGAAAGGGGAAACCAAAATGGTCACTGTGTATCTGGACATCTGTGTTAACAGTTTTACAGTCATGGTCAATGCTGCAGTAGACACAGTAAAGTGGCTGAAGACTGTTCCTGTTGATTATGCTGATGACTCGAATGGTCTTGTCCAATCTGTGGTCGATAAATGCAGACACCATAAAGTGCTTTGAATTATTGATGGGCGTAATTGAAAATGAAGCCTCCGCAAACTTCTGTGAATTATTGAATGCTTTTAGAATTATGTAATAAGGACGTGTGCCCATGTATGCTAATATCAATATGACGATAACAGTGACGATACATATTCCCAGGAATTTCTTATATTTGTTTTCTTTCCCCATTTGCCTTTTTATGCCTGTAGAGGAAAGAACAGAGGCATGTCAGAAAATGTATAAAAACTAGAAATTTCTAGTCATTGATTTACATTGTATAATGGATTTTGGGTTCTGCTCTGAGATTTTACCTATATAATTTGCTCTTAAGTCTTTGCTCTTAAGCAACACTGTAGATGGCAGTTACTATAAGTGCTATGTTCATCTGGCTGTAAAACAATATTAAACTGAACAAAATCACTACGAGGCCAGTATTGTCATGACAGACAAATTAGGACAATCTTACGGATTTTTCCCACACCATACATACTGTAACTATATGTAGCATAATGAACAGAACAAAACCCAGGTGTTTTAAGTTGTTGTTCTTTTTAACCTGACACGGTGTCTAAAAACACGATGCTCCAGCACAAGACACTGAAAAAATAAAATAATAATAATTTTAAAAGGGAGATGCGGCGTAATGGCCAAACGACGCAAAAACGCGTTCGATTTCAAGGCCCCCTTATAGCAGTGAAATTACAATTAAATGCACTTGCAAATTCAACAGCAAATACATAAAGTACTTTTAACAATGTAAATAATTAACTAATTTATCATTATTAATAGTTCAATGCTTGTAAGTGGACTTCTTGCTTAGTACTTTTTTTTAAACGGTGTCCAATCAATTACAATAAGCTGTAAAGAAAGGCTATAGTCTATTGTGTATGTGCACTCAAAAAAGTATTTTAGCCTTTTAAATTTAATCAATTAAATTTCATAAAATTCCATCAAAATAAAATGTGTAATCTTAGAAATTAGATGGACAAAACTTGAATAAATGTAAGTTTTATTAATTCAATTTTGTTAAAGATCACTTCATTTACTTTTATAGAATTTTATGAAATTACAATGGGTAAATCTTAAAAATAGGCTAAATCGTTTTTTGAGTGCACAAACACAATAGATTCGCCTTTGATCACGGACAAATCAGAATAGAAGCTGTTGGCCATCTGATAACTCTCTAATGATTTTTGAACTTGTTAGAGAAAAAAGAATCTTGGTGGTTTCCTAGTCCTATTTATCAAATTATTGACCTATGTTTTATAAAAACTATTCTAGATCTTTTTTAGCTGGTTCTCAATAAAACTATTTTAACACTTTTTTCTTTTCATATGAGTGCAGAGTTTAATAATAATAATAATAATAATAATAATAATAATAATAGCCTAATAACAGTAATAGGCCAATAAAGATAATCAAATGGTATAGTTCTTGTCCACTTTCACCTTTTTTTTTTTTTTTTTTTGTGGCCTACTTTGATTGTTCAACCTAAATTAACACTAAAATAAAATGAAATGTTTTATTACCATATTTAGTTATATACAAAGTTATCAAAAACAAACTGACTGGCTGCATCTCCGCCTGGTATGGCAATAGCACTGCCCACAACTGCAAAGCCCTGCAAAGTGTGGTGCGAACTGCCAGACACATCATTGGAGGTGAGCTTCCCTCTCTCCAGGACATATATACCAGGCGGTGTGTGAAAAAAGCTCGGAGGATCATCAGAGACTCCAGCCACCCGGGCCATGGGCTGTTCTCACTGCTACCATCAGGCAGGCGGTATCGCAGCATCAGAACCTGCACCAGCCGACTACATGACAGCTTCTTCCCTCAAGCAATCAGAATTTTGAACTCTTGATCTCTCACGATCAAAATACATCAGCACTGCACTTTATTACTCTTATATCTCAAACCGGACTGTCATAAATGATTTGAACACACTGGCAACTTACTATCAACTGACAGCCTGAATGTCAATACAGTACAATACAACCTACTGTACATTTTATATATTCTATTTTTATTGTATAATGTGTATTCTATATTGTGTGTATTTTATACTGTACATTGTATGTTATTATTTGTATATTGTGTTATGTGTAATTATGTGTATATTAGATTTTAAATTGTGTTGTGTAAATCAGATGTTTATAAAATTGAAAATTGGTTTATGTCTCATCACTGTCACGATTACTATGTTGCTCGGAACTGCATCCAAGAATTTCACACACTATTGCACTTGTGTATATGGTTGTATGACAATAAAAGTGATTTGATTTGATTTGGTTGGCATGAGGGTGAGTAAATGAAGAGAGAATTTAAATTTTGGGGTGAACTATCCCTTTAATTACTGTCTCTCGTAATCTTTTTTTTTTTTTTCCTAAAATTTTATCTAAAGACTTATATGCTTTATTTTAGATTTATAGAATAAAAAAATCTTAGTTATTTTTATTTTTATTTTATTTTTATTTTATTGATGTTTTGATTTTTACAAATGTATTATGCTAAACATCACATTTTCATCTAAAATATATGCTGAGGCGCGTGAACACACTGGAGACTAGAAAACTAACACAGGCTTCTGTCTTCTGTTGTATTCCGTTGAACTGGGCTGCATTGGTGTTCGCTGGCAAGTATCGCGAGCTGGGTTGCAAGGGTGCAGTTGAACTGCTCCACCAACCCGTCACTTTGCGGGTGAAGGAGAGTGGAACGGGTCTTTCACAGCCTTAGCCTGTGACAGGCTTCCATGAAAACCTCCACCTCACATGTCTGCCCCTGGTCACTGTGGTCCTCTTTGGGCACTCCAAAATGGCAGAACATTTCCTAATCCAGATTCTCTGCAGGCGTGATGGCACTCTGGTCAGGAATCACATATGCCTCAGGCCACTTTGCAAAGTAGTCCATGGCCACAAGGATATAGTGGTTCCCGGTGAGTGCCAGTGCCTGTAAAATGAGCCATCTTGCAGGGTCAGCATTGTCCTACTGGCAAGGTAGGCTTTCATCTCAGGATCCAACTGAGATAATATCTCCCAGCCCAGTTGCTGCCCATCCTCCTACCATGTCCACACTGGCGCCAGGTCGGGGTCTGCTTCTCGGGTTGTTCTCCCTCAGCATCGGCTCTTGTTGGTGCCACCAAAGTCTGCACTTCCCATGTCCGCTCCTCCAGCTGTTGGCTGTAGCAGCATTAACCAGCCTCACATGATTGACAGGAGAGGGCGTCCGCCTTTCCATGCTGGCAGCTGGTATTTCCTTTCCAGACAGCTCAGCGTCTGTCTATAATTGGCGACAACCCTCTCACCGTCTTCGCCAATGCCCCCATTGCTGGCGTCCGTGTTCACAATGAAGGGCCTGTTCTTGCATCTATAAGAGGTAGAAATGGCACTGGTTTTTGCATGACATAATCAGTGTCCACAATTACCATCTGTTCTTACAGTCCTGTCTTACATAGGTCTATACAATGTACTGTAGCAAGGCTGCATTTTTTTTTTTTACAGTAAACTTAGTCTTACATTTCTGATTAAAGAAACCGTCCTGGTTGCGTAACCTCCATTCCCTGATGGAGGGAACAAGACGTTATGTCGATGTTGTGACGCTAGGGGTCACTCTTGGGAGCACGAAACACCTCTGGTCTTTGATAAAAGGCCAATGAAAATTGGCGAGTGGTATTTGCATACCACTCCCCCGGACATACGGCTATAAAAGGAGCTGGTATTCAACCACTCATTCAGGTTTTGTGCTGAGGAGCCGAAACAAGGTCCTGGCCATTTCAGCGGGTAGTTCAGCATTTTGGCAGGAGGGACACAATGTCTCATTCCCTCCATCAGGGAACGGGGGTTACGCAAGTAACCAGGACATTCCCTATCTGTCACTCACTCGACATTGTGTTGATGTAGTGACACTAGGGGTCCCTATACAAAATGCCACAACTGGCTGAACTGTGTTATGTGAACTGGCGGTGTGTGACGGGCAGACCACTGTGTGCCTCGTAGCCAGCGCACCAGGCCAACACGTAACCTCCCCCAATGTTGTTATGAGTGTCGAATGGCCCTTTGGGGACAAGTCGACTGCCCAAAAGATAGAGACAGGCTAGCCCAGTTGTGGCCTCTTATCCTCTTTTTTCCCCTCTCCCCCCAAAAAAAGGAATTTACTGACTGGGGCCACCAGGTCTACGTCAGGGGGGTGTCCCTCCCAAGGGGAAGACACCGCGGAGACCACACCCCACCCGGGTGGGGGGGGGGGGTTTATTTTGAGTGGAAATATGTCACATGGTCTTGCCGAGCTTTGCCGGAAGTATGTCATGTGGGGAAGTCCCATGGTAAGTCCTACCCTACGGGGGAGGAGTTTCTACAAGCATGGTGACTGGGGCAGAGGGGCCTCTGCCCAAGGAAGACACAGTTTACCAACAGGGAAACGAATTAGCAGTAGATATACGTCACATGGTGTTACCTTTGGGGAACCAACTCATGCGGAGCACCTACCCCAAAAGAGGGCTTAGTTAGTACATGTACTGAGCCAGCAGCGAGTTTCTCTGTGAATTCGTCTGCCACAGGGCTCAGAGGAAATCATCCAGGGAACACAGTTTGTGAACACTACTGGGAGTCAACAGCGCACGTCTTCAGCTCAGGGGAGGTGACTTATCTGCTTGTGCCTGCCACTACACGGGACAAAACCGGTTCCACCCGGAGATTGTAAAACCTCGCAAATGTGTTGGGTGTTGCCCAGCCCGCTGCTCTGCAAATGTCTGTTAGAGAGGTGCCACTGGTCAAGGCCCAGGAGGCCGCTACACTCCTGGTAGAATGGGCTCGTAGCCCTGCTGGGGGCGGCACGTCCTGGGCGTGATATGCCATTGTTATGGTGTCAATGAGCCAGTGGGCGATCCTCTCCTTGGAGACAGCGCTTCCTTTCCGCTGTCCACTAAATCAGACAAAGAGCTGCTCAGAGACTCTAAAGCTCTGCGTGCGATTCAAATAGATGCGTAAAGCGCACACCGGACACAGCAATGTCAGGGCTGGGTCTGCCTCCTCCTGGGGCAACGCTTGCAGGTTCACCACCTGGTCCCTAAAAGGGGTCGTGGGAACCTTGGACACATAGCCCGGTCGGGGTCTCAGGATCACGTGAGAGTAACCCAGACCGAACTCCAGGCACGTTTCGCTGACAGAGAACGCTTGCAGGTCTCCTACCCTCTTGATGGAAGTGAGCGCAGTCAGGAGGGCAGTCTTCAAAGAGAGTGCCTTAAGCTCAGCTGACTGCAGGGGCTCAAAGGGGGCTCTCCGTAGACCCTGAAGAACTACAGAGAGGTACAGATAAGGTACAATTGCTCCATATCCTGCAAATAAAACTTTACCAGAAGGATGTCATTCAGCTTCTCCATCACGACAAGATGGGCTCCCTCATAATAATGCGATGGATATATCAAGATATTTAATGGAAACACTCAACGATTCAATTCGAAAAGTTGAATTTTAATAAATGCGCTTAAAAATGTGAAACATTTCGATACCGAACATTAATGATGCTCAGAAGGCAGCAGTCACCAACAATGAGCTGAGAAGGCTGCAGATGGATATTGTGGCCCTCCAGGAATGAAGGCTGTCGTCCTCTGGATGTCTCAAGGAGAAGGACTCCTTTTTCTGCATGGGAATCCTCCAGAAGAAAAAAGGGAACACGGTGTTGGCTTTGCAATCAGAAACAACTGAGTTTTCACAGTCATACCACCAAATGTGGGACATGAGAGAATGCTGAAAATCCAGCTTCAAACCACAGCGGACCTGGTCAACATCTTTAGCAGCTGTGTGCCTACATTAACTTCTACCCAGGAAGATAAGGACAAGTTCTATGATGAACTTAGTACTGCCATCAGTAAGGTCCCTTCTCAAGAGCCATTATTCGTTCTTGGCAACTATAACTCCAGAGTTGGCAGCGACCACCACAGCTGGCCATCCTATCTGGCACAGTTCGGAATAGGGAAGATGAATGAAAATGGACAGCGCCTCCTAGAACTTTGCTCTCATCATGACCTCTGCATAACCAATACCTTTTTCAATGTCAGACCCCAGCACAGTGTTTCATGGCAACATCCAAAATACGCTAGGGGTCACTCTTGGGAGCACGAAACACCTCTGGTCTTTGATAAAAGGCCAATGAAAATTGGCGAGTGGTATTTGCATACCACTCCCCCGGACATACGGCTATAAAAGGAGCTGGTATTCAACCACTCATTCAGGTTTTGTGCTGAGGAGCCGAAACAAGGTCCTGGCCATTTCAGCGGGTAGTTCAGCATTTTGGCAGGAGGGACACAATGTCTCATTCCCTCCATCAGGGAACGGGGGTTACGCAAGTAACCAGGACATTCCCTATCTGTCACTCACTCGACATTGTGTTGATGTAGTGACACTAGGGGTCCCTATACAAAATGCCACAACTGGCTGAACTGTGTTATGTGAACTGGCGGTGTGTGACGGGCAGACCACTGTGTGCCTCGTAGCCAGCGCACCAGGCCAACACGTAACCTCCCCCAATGTTGTTATGAGTGTCGAATGGCCCTTTGGGGACAAGTCGACTGCCCAAAAGATAGAGACAGGCTAGCCCAGTTGTGGCCTCTTATCCTCTTTTTTTCCCCTCTCCCCCCCAAAAAAAGGAATTTACTGACTGGGGCCACCAGGTCTACGTCAGGGGGGTGTCCCTCCCAAGGGGAAGACACCGCGGAGACCACACCCCACCCGGGTGGGGGGGGGGGGTTTATTTTGAGTGGAAATATGTCACATGGTCTTGCCGAGCTTTGCCGGAAGTATGTCATGTGGGGAAGTCCCATGGTAAGTCCTACCCTACGGGGGAGGAGTTTCTACAAGCATGGTGACTGGGGCAGAGGGGCCTCTGCCCAAGGAAGACACAGTTTACCAACAGGGAAACGAATTAGCAGTAGATATACGTCACATGGTGTTACCTTTGGGGAACCAACTCATGCGGAGCACCTACCCCAAAAGAGGGCTTAGTTAGTACATGTACTGAGCCAGCAGCGAGTTTCTCTGTGAATTCGTCTGCCACAGGGCTCAGAGGAAATCATCCAGGGAACACAGTTTGTGAACACTACTGGGAGTCAACAGCGCACGTCTTCAGCTCAGGGGAGGTGACTTATCTGCTTGTGCCTGCCACTACACGGGACAAAACCGGTTCCACCCGGAGATTGTAAAACCTCGCAAATGTGTTGGGTGTTGCCCAGCCCGCTGCTCTGCAAATGTCTGTTAGAGAGGTGCCACTGGTCAAGGCCCAGGAGGCCGCTACACTCCTGGTAGAATGGGCTCGTAGCCCTGCTGGGGGCGGCACGTCCTGGGCGTGATATGCCATTGTTATGGTGTCAATGAGCCAGTGGGCGATCCTCTCCTTGGAGACAGCGCTTCCTTTCCGCTGTCCACTAAATCAGACAAAGAGCTGCTCAGAGACTCTAAAGCTCTGCGTGCGATTCAAATAGATGCGTAAAGCGCACACCGGACACAGCAATGTCAGGGCTGGGTCTGCCTCCTCCTGGGGCAACGCTTGCAGGTTCACCACCTGGTCCCTAAAAGGGGTCGTGGGAACCTTGGACACATAGCCCGGTCGGGGTCTCAGGATCACGTGAGAGTAACCCAGACCGAACTCCAGGCACGTTTCGCTGACAGAGAACGCTTGCAGGTCTCCTACCCTCTTGATGGAAGTGAGCGCAGTCAGGAGGGCAGTCTTCAAAGAGAGTGCCTTAAGCTCAGCTGACTGCAGGGGCTCAAAGGGGGCTCTCCGTAGACCCTGAAGAACTACAGAGAGGTACAGATAAGGTACAATTGCTCCATATCCTGCAAATAAAACTTTACCAGAAGGATGTCATTCAGCTTCTCCATCACGACAAGATGGGCTCCCTCATAATAATGCGATGGATATATCAAGATATTTAATGGAAACACTCAACGATTCAATTCGAAAAGTTGAATTTTAATAAATGCGCTTAAAAATGTGAAACATTTCGATACCGAACATTAATGATGCTCAGAAGGCAGCAGTCACCAACAATGAGCTGAGAAGGCTGCAGATGGATATTGTGGCCCTCCAGGAATGAAGGCTGTCGTCCTCTGGATGTCTCAAGGAGAAGGACTCCTTTTTCTGCATGGGAATCCTCCAGAAGAAAAAAGGGAACACGGTGTTGGCTTTGCAATCAGAAACAACTGAGTTTTCACAGTCATACCACCAAATGTGGGACATGAGAGAATGCTGAAAATCCAGCTTCAAACCACAGCGGACCTGGTCAACATCTTTAGCAGCTGTGTGCCTACATTAACTTCTACCCAGGAAGATAAGGACAAGTTCTATGATGAACTTAGTACTGCCATCAGTAAGGTCCCTTCTCAAGAGCCATTATTCGTTCTTGGCAACTATAACTCCAGAGTTGGCAGCGACCACCACAGCTGGCCATCCTATCTGGCACAGTTCGGAATAGGGAAGATGAATGAAAATGGACAGCGCCTCCTAGAACTTTGCTCTCATCATGACCTCTGCATAACCAATACCTTTTTCAATGTCAGACCCCAGCACAGTGTTTCATGGCAACATCCAAAATCAAAACAATGGCACCAGCTTGACCTCATCCTCACCAACGCAGAAGTTTAGGTAATGTTAGGGTGACACTCAGCTACCATAGTGCAGACTGCGACACTGATCACTTGCTTGTGTGTAGCAAGGTGAACATCCAGCTGCAAAGATCTTTTAGCACCAGAAAGGAAGGGAGACCACCCATTGATGCCAGCAAAACTCATGACTCTTCAAAAGTATGCAAGTTTGTCCATGCACTTGAAAAGGCCTTGGTGACACCGATGTCAGCAAGAGGTGGGAACAACTACGGGACATTATCTACAACAGCACAATGTTTACCTCTGGAAAGACAACAGTTAAGTCAGCTGATTGGTTTGAAGCCCACTATAATGTATTGATGCCTGTAATTAAGAAGAGACAGGCACTCACTGTAAACAGGTCCTCACCCAGTGAGGAGAACCTACAGATGTTCTGGTCTGTTCAGAGTGAAGTGCAGCAGCTTGCCTGGTGGTGTGCCAATGATTACTGGCTCCAACTCTGCTTCAAGATTCAGCAGGCTGCGGACAGTGGTAACATGCAAGGAATGTATGATGGAATCAAACAGGCCATCGGCCCTTTACAGAGGACGACCGCCCCACTTAAGTCGACCACAGTTGTGGTGTTGAAGGATAGAACCAGGCATATGGAATGCTGGGTGGAACATTACTCGCAGCTGTACGCCAGAGAGACCATAGTTACTGAGAGAGCTCTGAATGCCATCGAGCCTCTGCCCACCATGGCTGAATTAGATGCTGAGCACACCTTAGAGGAACTTTGTGATGCGTTAAAGGCACTTTCTTCTGGAAAGGCCCCTGGGAATGATGGAATTCCCTCAGAAATTAAAATAATGGTGACAAAATTGACTGTAACAACTACCGCTACATCTCCCTTCTCAGCACCATGGGGAAGCTGTTTGCATGTGTCGTCCTGAAGAGGCTCCACAGTCTTGCAGAGAGAGTATACCCTGAGTCCCAGTGTGGGTTCAGAGCTGAAAGGTCCACCATAAACATGGTTTTCTCTGTTAGACAGCTACAAGAAAAGTGCAGGGAGCAGAATAAACCACTGTATATCACCTTCATAGATCTGACCATGGTATTTGACTGTTAGCAGAAAAGGTCTGTTTGCTATTCTGGCTAAGGTTGGCTGTCCCCAAACTCTACTCAGCATCACCACAGCCTTCCACGAAGGCATTAGGGGGACTACTGTATACGACGGATCCACATCTGAACCCAGATGTGTTATGGCTCCAATACTGTATGGTATATTCATTGCAGTTCTGCTCAAATATGCTTTGGAACTGCTACAGAGGGCATCATTCTCCGCACAAGAACAGACGGCAACCTCTTCAAACTGTCGAGACTTTGAGCAAAGACCAGGGTGCTTACAAAATGTCTAAGGGAGTTTCTTTTTGCTGCAGATGCAGCAATCATTGCCCACACTCAGCAAGAACTGCAGTTTCTCATGACTCTCTTTGCGGAAGCCTGCACGGAATTTGGCCTTACAATCAGCTTAAAGACCCAGATGATGGGCCAAAATGTGGGTAGCAAGCTATCAATCAGTGTACTTGACTATGAATTGGAAGCCGTCCATGAGTTTGTGTACCTAGACTCTATGATCTCAGACAATCTGTCACTTGATAGTGAGATCAACAAGCACATTGGAAAAGCCACTACAACATTTTCCATGCTGACAAAGAAAGTATGGGCTAACAACAAGCTCACTGTACACACCAAGGTACAGGTTTACAGTGCCTGCATTTTGAGTATATTTCTGGATGCCAGTGAAACATGTACTCTGTACTCAAAACGAGAGCAGCAGCTCAACACATTCAGTATGCGCTGCCTTAGATGCATACTCTGTATCTCATGGTAGGACAAGGTCCCCAATAGCACAGTGCTTGAGAGGGCCAGCACCGTCTCCATGTTTACTCTCCTCAAACAGAGGGGTATGCGCTGGCAGGGCCATGTCTCACACATGACGCAAACGTGACCTTAATGCTCACTTGGTTAATGCGAACACCTGGCATTTGCTTGCCTCACATAGGTATGCCTGGAAACAGGGAGTGAAGGATGTTCTTTCTATATATGAAACTACCTTGATAAAGGGAGTAGAAGACAAGAGAGCCCTCAGGAAGACCCATGCCGGTGATACCAGACTGACCTCTGCCTTCTGCTGGTCACAGTGCAGAAAGGACCATCACTCTCAGATTGGTTTGTACATCCACAGAAGACGCTGCTTGAAGTAGTCCAACAGGGGTGCTAAAACATGATCCCTTGGGATCAAAGGATGCCTATTATGTATTTTATTCAATGTGTAATATAATTTAGTTATTTTAGTGTGTGATATTTTTCCCAATGTATTTTTTTTAACATAAAAAAAAATACATCACATTTCATTTAGAAATGATGTACCAGACAATTCATACTGAAATGCTGGTAATGTTAGGTTGCGCAGTGTGCGTACTCTGCATTCAGGCAGGGGTGCCACTGTGTGAATGATGAAATTTTCAGGTGAACTAATCCTATAGTATATTAACCAAAATGATTTAAAAAAAACTAAAATATGTAATTCAGCTGTAGTGTCATTATAACTCACTGCACTGTATTGTTCATCTTTGTCACTAACATCATCCTCATTTTTATAATTACACTATAAATATAAATATATGCATTGTGCATATTGTGTCTGGGTTATCAGTTCAGGAAGCAGACTGCTTTTGTGGTAGATACATCTGTCGTGTTCCTCATATTGACATTTTTTTTTTTCCAGCAGATGGCAGTGAGAGTCACTTTTGTACCATTTTTCAAGCCTTTATTTTTTTTGTATACAGATGTTATAGAATTATTTTGATGAAAAGATGTGTGCTTTTACTCTTCTAAGTGATCAAACTTTCCCGGCGGACCATAGAAGAACAGACCACAAAAAAATAAAAATAAATAAATAAAAAATGTAAAAAAAATCTCTTAGACATTGTAGGAGATACAGAATATCGCTTGCGGGTGAGCACTTTTGACTTGGGTCAGTAAGCAACTATTAATCTATAGTACTTAGCTAATTTATTAATGAACTTAACATGGAACGATGCGTTAGAATGTGTGTATAAGGTTTACGAAAGGTTATGACATTTGGATTATGGCTTGCCTTTTCATAGCAAGGTATATTTTTGAACTGCACCGAACGGCTCATTTGAACTCACTTTACCTGGGTCTATCACAATACTGTATATGAGCACTCCCACAATACAAAACTTAGAAGGCTGTCATCTTGCATTTGTATTAAGAAAAAAAAAACTTTCAAGATTTATACTTTTTTTTCACATTTACATTAATAATACAAACATGTTAACTGGTAAGCCTCAGAAAACCTGAAAGTTTCAAAGTTTTGTCAACATTCTGTATCAGTTCTTGGTCAAAGTCCCACACACTTGTGTCCACAGTCAGTTCCTTTTTTGTGAGATGCCCCTGCAGTGGGACTCTTACATGTACAATTCTACACATATGAAACGGTACACAGTAAATACCTCCAACTCTTTTCAAGGGTGAATGTACTGAGGTTTGCTCCACCTTTCTCGGGTCAACTACCATCTTTGTGGGATTGAAAACTTTCTTTCGATCAGGTTCTCTGTAAATGTGCTCCATGATATTGATGCCAGGAACATTATTCCATTCTGGCTGTTTGTACTTTCCACTGCCCTCAAACTGAGTTTTGGGGAATATGTGGTTCTCAATAAGGAATACACCTACACTGGGGTGTGCAGACTGGAGGTCCTCCATAAGAGAGGGTAACTTGACATGCTTGTAAGTCATGATCATCTCATCAATGTCATTCAGGAGAACATGCTTGGATGGATACATGTGCATGTAAATGTACTCATTGAGTGTTGTTAGCTGTCTGTAATAGCGGAGATCACCCTTGTGTTTCTTGTTATTCCAGCCTGAGGATGGTTTAAGAAATTGGTCGATAGGCCATGAAACAATCTCCAGTATTCCCTCTCTCTCATAGTGCTTTGAGTTTTTCCAGGTTGGGTCCACAACTAGTGTTATAGATTACTGTATGCCCAGAAGCTTGTATATCTCCATCGTTTGAGCAAATTTCAGTACATTATTGTAGTCGCCGAAAGGTTGGAGATGCAAACAGTGAAGTTATATTTAAAGGTCGCTCTTATCACTCGATTTTTTATTGGTAGGTATTCCATCTTGAGGTTGGGTGAATCTTTATCAGTTGAGATGAGAACACGTTTGCATTTTGCAAGTGTGTGCCATCACAAATCACATCTGAGACATGAAAGGGGAAACCAAAATGGTCACTGTGTATCTGGACATCTGTGTTAATAGTTTTACAGTCATGGTCAGTGCTGTGCTGCAGTAGACACAGTAAAGTGGCTGAAGACTGTTCCTGTTGATTATGCTGATGACTCGAATGGTCTTGTCCAATCTGTGGTCGATAAATGCAGACACCATAAAGTGCTTTGAATTATTGATGGCCGTAATTGAATTTAAAGGCTCTATGAACTTCTGTTTATTGCTGGGTTGAAGGATTTCGATGTAATAAGTGTGATTGTCTCTGTGTGCCAAAATCAGCATTCCAATGATGGTGGCAATAAATAATATTGTAAAAAGTGTCTTTAACCCTCTGGGGTCGATGGACGCGCCGGCGCGTCCTGCTGGATTTTTTCCTCATAACAGCGGAAACGACTTAAAATACTCCTTCATTTTTGGGCATAAGTGTAAGACATCATTAGAGACTATAAAGGGTCTACTTTTAATTGTGTACACTCACAATAACAATAAAACCTTGTGCTTTTGTAAAATAAAGAAAATAAACAGGGTGCGCTTTCAGCCGTCTCTGTCTCCGCGAGCATCTTTCTGAAACACGTCACAAAAATGAACTGAAACTCTGCAAATATTTATCACACAAACATGAAACATATATCTAAAGAAAGCTTAAAATGTCTACTTTTAAATAAAACAATTCAAATTTAAAATAAATATTCTCAAATATTCAAATATGCTCAAGACCCCACACCCTGTCTGCTCGTTGCCAAGGGCATCCTCCTGCAGCAACAGCACCGGCTCCGCCGCAGCCCGCCCCTGCGTGGAGCCCACCACAGGAAGCAGATGCCACCCGTCTCACGGCCGGCCACCAAGAACCCTAGGAAGGCTTCAAAGTGCCCCTGAGACGGGCAACCAAAGGGCAAGGAGACCCGCTTCTACGGAGCTGGTAGAAAGACCACTCAATCCCCCGGTGGGGGGGGGGGTCGGGAAAAGAATCTACTGTTTCATTTTTCGCCGCATGCCCAAGAGGCTGCGGCACCCAAAACTTCCAACAAAAGAGTGGTTTCCTTGTTTTCTGTGTCACATGTCAGGTGTGCACGGCCGTCGTCGCGGCCACCATCTACCATCCCATTTTGGTAGGTTTGGCGCTCCAGCGGCAGATGCCCCGCCCCTGCGCACCCAGCTGTGGCACAAAAATGCCCACACCGGGTTGGTTCCAATGGACTGTGGGGACGATGTTCCTCCTCGACCAATCTTATTGTGGGTGTCAGGAGCCAGGTAAGTGCTTCGATGTCTCTGGACTCAGCACGGGTTCGAGCCCCCTCGATGTGGTGTCTCAGGCTCCGCCCCACCGTGAGGCCCCACCCACTGATACGTCCGACATGATTATTCCCTTGGTCCCCCTCGCACGGAGTTTGGACGCATGGCTCGTGCTTTCCAGCCTGTCGCGATGACTAACCAGGACCGTTCTGACTCGGCTACACGATTCAGTTCTCCAGGTGCCCGCCCAGGTTCAGTGGCGTCCGCTTCACCTCGGTGAAGGTAGCGCCATTCTCGCCCTTGCGTGCGGAGATCGCTACCCTTCTACGGAAGGGTGCGATAGAGCCTGTCCCTCCAGCCGAGATGAAGAAAGGGTTTTACAGCCCCTACTTCATTGTACCAAAGAAAGGCGGTGGGTTGCAGCCAATCTTTGACCTGCAAGTACTGAACTGGGCCTTGCACAGACTCCCGTTCAAAATGCTGACGCAAAAACGCATTTTAGCAAGCGTCCGGCATCAAGATTGGTTCACGGCGGTAGACCTGCAGGACGCGTACTTCCATGTCTCGGTTTTACCTCGACACAGACCCTTCCTGCAGTTTGCTATCGAGGGCCGGGCATACAATTACAAGGTCCTCCCCTTCGGACTGTCCTTGTTCCCTCGCGTCTTCACAAAGGTCACAGAGGCAGCCCTTGCCCCGCTAAGGGAAGTTGGTGTCCGCATCCTCAATTATCTCGACGACTGGCTAATCCTAGCTCACTCTCAGGATGTGTTGTGTGCGCACAGGGATCTGGTGCTCATGCACCTCAGCCGACTGGGGCTTCGGGTGAACTGGGAAAAGAGCAAGCTCTCCCCAGTTCAGAGCATCTCTTTTCTCGGCTTGGAGTTGGACTCAGTCTCGATGACGACGCGCCTCACGAATGAGTGCGCACAGTCGCTAATGAACTGTCTGAAGACGTTCAGACAGAAGACAGTGGTTCCACTGAAACTTTTTCAGAGGCTCCTGGGGCATATGGCATCCTCAGTGGTTGCCACACCGCTCGGGTTGATGCATATGAGACCTCTTCAGCACTGGCTTCAGACTTGAGTCCCAAGATGGGCATGGCACCACGGGACACATCGCGTGGTCATCACGCCGATCTGTTGCTGCCTCTTCAGTCCTTGGACCGACCTTGCATTTCTATGGGCAGGGGTTCCCCTAGAGCAGGTCTCCAGGCACGTCATGGTTACAACAGAAGCCTCCAAGACAGGCTGGGGCACCGTATGCAACTGGCTCCTGGACTGGCCCACGGCTGCGTTGGCACATCAACTGCCTCGAGTCGTTGCCTTACTGCTCGCCCTGCGGAGGTTCCAGCCGTTGATCCAGGGCAAACACGTGTTGGTCCGGACAGACAACACGGCAACGATAGCGTACGTCAACCGCCAAGGCAGTCTATGCTCCCATAGCATGTTACAACTCGCCCGTCGTCTCCTCCTCTGGAGTCAACAGCGCCTCAAGTTGCTACGAGCCACTCAAATCCCGGGCGACCTCAACACCACAGCGGACGCGCTGTCACGACAGGTTACGCTCAGGGGAGAGTGGAGACTCCACCCCCAGGTGGTCCAGCTGATGGAGTCGATTCGGTCAAGCACAGGTAGACCCGTTTGCTTCCCGG
This sequence comes from Myxocyprinus asiaticus, assembly GCF_019703515.2. Classification (NCBI taxonomy): domain Eukaryota; kingdom Metazoa; phylum Chordata; class Actinopteri; order Cypriniformes; family Catostomidae; genus Myxocyprinus; species Myxocyprinus asiaticus. The sequence continues at coordinate 20,438,900 of NC_059376.1, read as the reverse complement.
GAATCCTCCCACTGCCCACTTTGGTACGCCCTGACCGAGGCACCCCTCGGAATAGATGCGCTGGCACACAGCTGGCCCCCTGGACTATGCAAATATGCGTTTCCCCCAGTGAGCCTACTTGCACAGACCCTGTGCAAGGTCAGGGAGGACAATGAGCAGATCGTCCTAGTAGCACCCTACTGGCCCACCCAGACGTGGTTCTCGGACCTCACGATCCTTGCGACAGCCCGTCCCTGGTGAATTTCCCTGAGGAAAGACCTTCTTTCTCAGGGACGGGGCACCATCTGGCACCCGTGACCAGATCTCTGGAATCTCCACGTCTGGCCCTTGGACGGGACGTGGAAGACCTAAGTGGCCTACCACCCGCAGTGGTAGACACGATCACTCAGGCTAGGGCTCCATCTACGAGGCCTCTGTTCGCTAAGTGCTGTTTTTCCTGACGCGAAGACCCCCAGAGATGCGCAGTCGGACCGGTGCTTTCTTTCCTGCAGGAGAGGCTGGATAGGTGGCTGTCCCCCTCCACCTTGAAGGTGTATGTAGCTGCCATTTCGGCACATCATGAGGCAGTGGATGGTAAGTATTTGGGGAAGCACGACTTGATCATCAGGTTCTTGAGAGGTGCTAGGAGGTTGAATCCCTCCAGACCATGCCTCATGCCCTCGTGGGACCTCTTTGTAATCCTTCGACGTCTACGGGGTGCTACCTTTGAGCCCCTGGAGTCAGTACAGCTTAAGGCACTCTCTTTGAAGACTGCCCTCCTGACTGTGCTCACTTCCGTCAAGAGGGTAGGGGACCTGCAAGCGTTCTCTGTCAGCGAATCGTGCCTGGACTTCGGTCCGGGTTACTCTCACTATGTGCCCAAGGTTCCCACAACCCATTTAGGGATCAGGTGGTGAACCTGCAAGTGCTGCCCCAGGAGGAGGCAGACCCAGCTTTGGCGTTGCTGTGTCTGGTGCGTGCTTTACACATCTATTTGGATCTATTTAGAAGCTCCGAGCAGCTCTTGTCTGCTTTGGTGGACAGCGGAAAGGAAGCGCTGCCTCCAAACAGAGGATCGCCCACTGGGTTGTTGACACCATCGTGATGGCATATCACACCCAGGACGTGCCGCCCCCCCATGGGACTATGGGCCCACTCTACTAGGTGTAGCGGCCTCCTGGGCCCTGACCAGTGGCGCCTCTTTGGCAGACATCTGCAGAGCAGCGGGCTGGGCAACACCCAACACATTTGTGAGGTTCTATAATCTCCAGGTTGAGCCGGTTTCGTACTGTGTATTGTCAGGTCCGAACAAGTAAGTTCCGGGACAGCTGGCCAGGTGTACCGCTTGCGCATAGCGCCCCTCCCCTCCCATGAGGTGAAGACATGCGTTTTTGACTCCCAGTCGTGTTCACAAGTTGTGATCCCTGGATGACTTTCCTCCTTAGCCCTGTGGAAGATGAGTTTGCGGGAGAAACTCGCTGCCAGCCCAGTATGTGTGCTAACTAGGCCCTGTACTGAGGTAGGTGCTCCACATGTGGTGGTTCCCTGTAGGTGACCCCATGTGATATCTTCCGCTAAATCGTTTCCCTGTTGGAAAACTGCGTCTTACTTGGGCAGAGGCCACTCTGCTCCTGGGCACCATGTTTGTAGAAACTCCTCCCCCCTCGGGTAGGACCTACCATGGGACTTTTCCACATGACATACTTCCGACAAGATTCTGTAAGACCATGTGACGTATTTCCACTCAAAATACCCCCCCCCCCCGGGCGGGGTGTGGTCTCCGCGGTGTCTTCCCCTTGGAAGTGACCCCCCCACGATGTAGACATTTATGGCCCCCAGTCAGTTAACAAATTCCACTCTTTTTGGGGAGAGAAAAAAAAAAAAAAAAAAAAAAAAAAAGAGGCCACGGCTTGGCTAGCTTGTCCCTATTTTTTGGGCAGTTGACTTGTTCCCGAAGGACCGTTCGACGCTCATAATAATGTTGGGGGAGGTTACGTGATGGCCTGGTTTGCTGGCTACGAGGCACACAGCGGTCTGCCCGTCTCGCACCGCCAGTCCACGTAACACAGTTCAGCCAGTTGCAGCATTTTGTATAGGGACCCCTAGTGTCACTACATCAACACAACGTCGAGTTAGTGACAGATAGGGAACGTCCTGGTTATTTTCGTAACCTCCGTTCCATTGTGTCCCTCTTGCCACAACACTGAACTACCCGCTGAAATGTCCGGGACCTTGGCTCGGCTCCTCAGCACAAAACCTGAATGAGTGGTTGCATACCAGCTCCTTTTATACCCGTATGTCCGGGGGAGTGGCATGCAAATTCCACTCGCCAATTCCCATTGGCCTTTTTTCAAAATCAGAGGTGTTTGGGGCTCCCAAGAGTGACCACTAGTGTCACTACATCGACACAACGTCTCATTCACTCCATCAGGGAACAGAGGTTACGAAAGTAACCAGGATGTTTTGCTGTATTTTGGATCAAATAAATGCAGCCTTGGTGAGCAGAAGAGACTTCTTTTAAAAACATTAAAAGTTATATGTCTTTCATAACTTTCATAAATGACTATATTGTTTTGTATGAATGAGTGATCAGGATGGTTTTCACATCATTTTTGTAGCAAAAACTACAAGATCCAGTTCTCAAATGTCTTGTGAACAAATGTTTAGTATGTGTTCTATGGCCTTATTTCAGTGACTTAAAATGTTTTTTTTTTTCCAAAAACCACGCATAAATGTTATTTTCTTAAAAATACAAACAATGTACATACATGTTGTTCACATATTATTGTAGCCCAGTTTGTGCTGAATACAGTGTTATCAGACTTTTCAACTGTTACCATTAATATTTTTTAAAGCAACTGAAAAAAGCACAAACCCCAGAACCCAGAGGGTTAATCTGTCCTTTTCCATCTGCCCTTTAATTACTGTAGATTAAAGCAAAAAGATGCCAGAAATCATGCGAATACTCAGATCAAGGTGCAATATAATTTATGAACTGTCATTAAATTTTGGGCTCTTGGATTTGACTTAGAATTCTGTCTTTTCCCATTTCCATATATCTTTCATCAAATTATATTTTCTTTTAAACATAAATAAGATGAACAAGACTTTAAAACATGATTAAACCAGTAGCACACAGATGAGTTGAAATTATGCATAAAGGCTGGCCTGGCAATATTTTATTTTATTTTTTTGCAAAACATGAACAGAAGTACAATAAGAATAACAAAATTCTTAAAACTATGAATAATTTGCAAGTGAAAGATTAACACACACACACAAAAAGAAAGAAAAGTAGCAGAGAAAGATTAAGCTCTCAGTGACCAATCGGTGGTTCATCTAAAATGCTATGTTCCTTCATTAAATTATGCTTAAATGTTTAAATGACTGGATTCTGCCATGGTTTTAGTTATTATTACAGCATATTGCAACATTTATTTAACTCACTAAGAAGCAATTAAACAACTTTCTCAACTTTAGCTCAATTCAACACATTTTTACATTCATGGAAGTCTTGAACAAGTCTTAACTTTAAAACAAAGATATTGCGAATTGTGAGTTCTTCCTTTTTTTTCCCCTCTCTCTTTCTCTTTTGATCAACCACAATTCACTAGACTGTGGAAACTGGACTGTGGACCAGTGTGCAATATAACTGTAAACTGAATTCTAAGTGAATATATAAAATACATTGTCTCAACGTGCATAGAAATGTCCAGCTAAGGTCCATTGATCTCATATTACACAGGCCAGATTATTCTGCCATTTGATGAGTGCTCGATGATTACGAAAACGATTATTCATTTTTGATGATTATAATTTTACTTCAGTTGGTTTTTCAATAACTGTTAGTTTTGTTTAGTTTTTCCATTTACTTTGCAATATTTATTTTAATTCAGTTCCCAAATATGTTTTTAAATCAATCATTTTTGTCTTAGTTTTAGTTTACGAAAAGAACCCTGGTTTGCAACACACAGCCCGTCCCCCGAATTGCTTTTAACCAATGCAGAAATTGTAAAAAAAAAAAAAATTATAATAATAATAATAACTTATAATATATATATAATTTTTTTTTTATACTGTGTGATATAAATGTAATATATATTTATATATCTAAAAGAGTCACTTACGTGTTTGCGTCTTTTTAAAGATGTCGTTCCATAAGTGTTCCTTGTGCGAGAGGCACATTCCGCCGTCAGATCAGCATGAGAGCTGCATTTACTGTCTGAGCCTCACTGTGAGGGCATGAGTCTCAAGACGCTTCACTCATGAATCACCCTCGTTCTGAGGAATGATTCAGCCTCAGTTGCCCTCCCACCCGCCTCTTCTGTGATACCCGAGGATTCACACGAGGAGGCACGGCAGGGCCGCGAGGTCGAGCAGGATGACTTTGAGGTGGTCCTTGTGGCAGCACACGCCCCGTGAGCCCCTCAATCTCTCCGATGCGCATGTTTTCCGATACGCTATATGGGAGATGAGCTCCGGCCTTCTGAAAGAGCGGGCGGCCTCGTCTCGTGCAGCGGTTCTGATGCTGGGGATAATAATGACGATGTCATTATGTCTCCTGCTGCACCAGGCGAGTGGTCAGTGGATGAGGCTGCAACCCCTCCGCCCAGCGAGGGTGAGGAACGTGCACGCGCCACTGACAGGGAGATACTCCGCATCCTACAAGGGCGGTCGAAAAGCTTCACCTTGAGTGGTCTCCCCCAGAGGAACCTGAACAGTCTCGCCTTGATGAATGGTTCCAGCAGTGTGGACGCCGTCAAACGGCAGCATCCTGCAAATCTGCCCCATTCTTCTCCGAAGTTCATAACGAACCTCTTTAATGTGGATCACGGGGAAGAAAATGGTTATTAAAGCGGCACACCTCTGCCCAGCGAGTAACAGGGCGTGGAAATCACGCCGCATACATCCTTCCAAACTGTGTCAACAAATGTCCGCACTGGCGGGAAAAGCTTAGCAGCAGAACAAGCTGGTTCAGCACTCCACACAATGGCGGTGCGCCAGGTATTTCAAGCCAGGCTCCTCAGGCAAATGGACGAGCATGGCTTCGATCCAGAGATATTCAAAGAGCTCCGCACCGCTACAGACTTTGCGCTACATACCACGAAAGTCACTGCGCAGGCCATCGGTAAGTCCATGGTCAACCTGGCAGTTCTGGATCGATGTATATGGCTGACCCTCACAGAAATGAGTGATAAGGAAAAAGCCACTCTTTTGGATGCTCCAGTGTCTCCAGCCAGCCTCTTTGGTGGCTCTGTGAATAAGTTTGCTGAGCGTTACATCGCGATTCAGCAGCAGTCACAGGCTATGAGACACTTTATGCCAAAACGGAGTATATCACAGCCGGTTCGCTCTCGCTCTGTTTCGAGCCAGCGCCCGACTAAAAGCCCCATACCTGCTGCCTCACCAGCACCTGCGTATCAGCGCGTGCGGCAAAAGCGCTCCTGAAGGGCACAACCCTTTGAAGCGGAAAGTAGAGCCCGCAGTTCTCTCAAGGTCTGCTCCAAAAAAGGCTCGATTGGAGACACAAAATTCTGTTCCCCATCTCCCCACTATTGTTTGTTGGGAAAGGAATATTGTTGTTCACAATATTGTTCAAAAAGTGTTGTTTCTGTGTCTTGCACTCAAATAAATGCAATAAAAAATCCAATAAGTGCAAAAAAAGAATACAGCATTTGTTGCAAATGCATGAGATGCTCACATATTCTCAATAAAGAGCCCCTTTTTCCTCTTCAAAGCACACACGAGCGTCGCATCATATCATACAGTGAGCAAACCAAATTGTTCTCTGGCCCATTACGTGGATGCGTGGCAAGCCCTAATGGGTATGTAAGAATGGATGCAAAAACGACCACACATGGTTATACGATCCAATTTTGCACACCGGCCAACGGCATTCTGTCTCCCACGGTTTCGTCCAAAGACGCACCAATGTTAAGAGCCGAAATACACAGTCACATCGTGAAAAACGTGATAGAGTCAAGCACAAAAAGGGTTTTACAGCATTATTTTTTTGTTCCAAAGAAAGACGGTGGGCTTCGGCCAATCCTGGATCTGAGACATTTAAATCGCGCACTCAAAGCACCCATTCAAAATGATTACTCGGAAACGGACCTTATCACATGTATCCCCACACGATTGGTTTGCGTCGATAGATCTGAAGGATGCGTACTTTCATGTCTAAATTGTACGACATCACAGGATGTTTTTGAGATTCGCATTCGAGGGAACAGCGTATCAATTCAAAGTCCTGCCCTTTGGAGTGGCTCCTTGCACATTCACAAAGCGCATTGATGTGGTTCTCGCCCCTCTGAGATCGAGCGGTGTACGCATCTTGAACTACCTTGACGATTGGCTGTTACTGGTGCAATCAGAGGCTTTGTTATGCCAGCACAGAGACTTACTGCTTCAGCCATTCTACATTGTCCATCTCAGTTCAAACTGGGGAGAACACTTCCACTGAAATGGTTTCAGAAAGCATTGGGATTTATGGGGGCGACATTCCATTAGGTCTCTTACACGAGACCTCTTCAGTGCTGGCTGAAGCGCCATGTGCCACGACGTGCTTTGCACCAAGGGTGCATGCGCATCACTATATCCCGCCACTGTATAGTTGCTTTAGCACCACAGACAGCTCCTGTGTTTTACCAGCGAGGTGTCGCGCTGGGGCAAGTTGTCACGCAGCGCCTAAAGCAATCGGTTGTATTTATAGCCTTAAAGGCTTTTCAATCAGAAATATAAAACTGTCATGTCCTGGTTCGCTCAGACAACATGACAGTTGTGGCATATATAAACCACCAAGGCTGAATCAGGAGACTTAACCCTCAAACTGTACTGAGGATTTGGGAAATAGCTGACAAAGCAGAAATCGATCTATTTGCCTCAGTGGAGAATACCCAGTATCCCCTCTGGTACTCGAAGTCCAAAGTTGTCAGGTGGAAAGTGGTGACCACGGATGCTTCCAACACAGGTTGGGGGGGGGGTGTGCGATGGACGCCCAACTTTCAGCACCTGGACAGGTGCGAGGAGGGTGTGGCACATCAACCGCTTAGAGCTATCGGCTGTAATTCTAGCCTTAAAGGCTTTCAGTCAGAAATAGCGAGCTGTCATGTCCTGGTTTGCTCAGACA